>NW_024087653.1:0-101598 GCF_009730915.1 Dioscorea cayenensis subsp. rotundata
TAAAATTAATACCGAAGGAAAAAAATTAACATGATATTAAAATTAATACATAAGGAAAAAAAACTTTAAAAGCAAGGAGCCATTGACTAATAAAATGAGAGAGAGGATTTTTTTTTAAAAAAAAAAATGAATAAACCATGATATTTTAAAATAAATAAAAATTACAGGCTCATGAAAAAATAGAAAATATGACGAATAACACACAATTGTCGACTAAAAATGAAACAAGAACCAATGATAAAACAACAATCTAATAAAAGAGTGAAGTTAGTGACAAATGGTTGCGGTACCTCCTGACTAGATCATCATGTCAGTAAAATTATTTAAAATTGTGTGAGTCTCTAGGGACTTCATGTTGTGTTTTGTTGAATCAGCTAAATCTTTCTATTTCTCTTTCTTGGTCCCTTTAGTTGTATCAATCAATAATATAAACACGAATAATTTTGATAATGATCGATGCATGCAATGAGAATTTATTATTAAAAATAGAAACATTATATTTTACTCTAATCAAATGTTTTAGACTATAGCCCTAGCCCTAGTTATCTGATTGGGGGAGGGGATAGGAAGCCTTAATAGAGAAGAAATTCTAAATGAGAACAGTAGTGGGGCAAAGAAAAAATAGATGATCTGTCGACTCGATTACTGTTGGACAAAGCACACATAAAAGACGTTGGCATCGATCTATTGTATGCATTCAAAATACAAGTTATTAGTTAGAACTTAGAAGATGGTTAATGGTGAACTTATGACATATGACAACTATTTGTCTTTGTCTTTGTTTGTTTTCCTTGCGCAGACAGTGAAAAGCAAATGAAATAAAGCGCTTTTAAGAAAGCAAAAAGTGCTCCTTTGCTATCCCACTACTTGTTATTTTTGGAGTTTTTATACTAATTTAAAAAGCCACGGCTGTGTTGTTTTAGCAGCTTGGAAAAGTGGCCATTTCATTAATCATTACAAACATTATAAAATCAGCAACTTGCTGTTTTTTAGGTGACAAACATTGGGTTCTTTTCAGCTGCAGCTCCCCACTAGCGCAAAACCACTCAGAAAAGAACGGTAGATATTGTCAATTATCTTTTGGGTCTATTAGTACACAAGTTACCAATAAAATTCTCACCGAGTGATGAGAGTTCAATTTTTGACTGAGGGTATATTTCTAGGAGTTGTGAATAGTGATTGTATATGAATGGTTTCAGTGCTCACGTGAGCACGATCTCATCCCTCATTTGTTCCACCGAAAGCTTGTGCATATTTCTGGGTCTCTAGTGAGTTAGCCCCACTCCTCTTCCCAAAAAAAACGAACGGTAGATATTTTAGTCAGCAAAGGTACTGGAAAAACAAGGTCATGAATTTTGTAATTGTTCACGTCCGGCAAAGTTACTAATAATTTCCAAAAATACTTATTAAAAAAATGAAGAAAACTTACCGTGTTTGGCAAAATCATCTGAATATTCCCAAGGATCATCCAATTAGATGGAAGAAGTACAAGTCTAGAACAGCATCTCAAGTTATACCATCAAGTCAAACATATAAAACACTAATATCTTCCCTTCCAATCAAATACTGACCATCCGATCTCAATCGAACGGTCAAAGCCCAATCGTCAAATCATCCACGTCTCTCACACGGGCCCCACTTTCTCTCTTCACTTCACGGCTCCATTTCATCCGTCCATCTTCCATCATGCGGACATAATCATTCCCCATCATCCAACGTGCCACGTCCTATCAATCTTAATCATCTCTTTAACCTGATCTCGAGGCAGCGATATATACCTACTAGTAAAGTGAAAGCTCGAGGTCTTCTCCCGCTTCGGAGAAGAGGACCTCTGAATCAAGATCCATGGAGGAGAAGCAAGAGAACAAGGTTCTCATGGCCCTCGAGGCCCTCAAAAAGGCCTCCAAGGACATCGAGAACAACCCCAACTCCGGCGCCGACGATGCCGGCGGTGATTCTCCATCGATGAAGGCTCTTCTTGAACTTGAAACAGGCTCTGAGGACCTCCTCTCTGGTGATCCCAATCTCTCCACTCTTTCCCATCTTCTCTCCCATCTCAAAGCCCTTGCCTCTTCCCTCCGCTCCCAATCCCCATCCCACGGCTCCGGCACCGGTGGTGGGCTTTTGAGACTTCTCCTCCGTCGTCGATTCACCGGCCATGGCGAGATCTCCCGTGTCGCTGGCTCGATCGGGTCTGAGATCCAATCCTGGATTGATCGCGAGTATGCTGACAACCTGATCGCCGCGCTCCGATCCCAATCCGACGACGAGAAGATCGATCTGCTGTCGGCTATGGAGACCCGGGTGTCACGTGGGTTTGATCAGGGGTTGCAGGATGTGCTCCTGAAATCAGACGTCTACACGGCGGTGGAGGCGGTGCTGACCGACAAGGCGGCGGCGAAGCCAGTGCAAGAGCGTGCGGCGGCGTTGGTGCTGGCGTTAGTGCGATTCAACAAGGCAGTGTTCGTAGGACCGGTGCTGATGGGCGTCGCCGTGGGATGCATCGTCTCGATCGCCTCCGGCTCCGCCACCACTCTCCGCTCACTCTGCGGCCTCATCACGCACATCAAAAGCCCTCTCATCGACGTCCTCCACTCCGACGGCAAGATCCCGAAGCTAATCTCGCTGCTAACGTCCAGCGACCCGGAGATGCGCGCCGCCGCCTTCGAGTGCTGCCTCGATATCGGGTATTTCGGGAGGAAAGAGGCGATCGAAGCGATGATGGGAGATGGATTGGTGAAGATATTGATGGAACTTCAGAGATCGGGGGAGATAGCGAGCAGCGTGGCTCGGTTTGCGATCCAAATGGAGGTGGGGGAAGGGTTAAGGCAGAGGGAGAAGAGGGCGTTGAAGTTGGAGGTGGTGAGGAGGGTGAAGGAAGACGCCATGTCTGACGCTGAAGCTGCGACGGTGCTCACCGAAGTCTTGTGGGGATCCACGCCATAAAAAGGTATTTGTTTGGTTTTTGGAGCTTTGCGATGTTGGTTTTGTTTGGTTTCTCCAGCTCCAGCGGTGGGTGATGAGGAAAAAAGAAAATTTTTGTGCATTGGTTTTGATAGAGATCTAAAAGGGTGGGACAAGGGTTTTTTTTTTCTGGGACTTTAGTGGACTGACATGGTTTGGGTGGAGAATGTATAGTTTGTTTTTGAGAGCTTTTTTTTTAATTTAATTTGATTTTATTTTTGTCTGGCGAAGTGTTTGTTTAGATTTTTATTGAAATGGTGGTTATTTTTATTTATATAATAAACATATTTTTGACTCTTAGACAGATTTATTTTATTTGGTTGATTTTTTTTTAAAAAATTATGTATAATTCTTTTTTATATATAATTGTGGATTAGCCACGAGGAGGTCTATATTATAAAATATCTAAATTCGTTGTTTTTTTTATTGGTAGAGTTGGTGGATTATTTTATTGCTTTGTATTTCAAAAATATTTTAATATTTTTTTATAAAATGAAAAGTGCTGTTAATTAAGGAAAAATCTTTTATGTAATTTTGACAAAAAGAGGAAAGTACTCGTCACACAAATTTCCCACAATGAGTTGAGAGATTTAAATACATCAAATATGAGTACTACTGGGTTATGCCTAGGTTATATATTTTTAATATTTTTATTAAAAAAAATATAATTGGTTTATTTTTTATATATTAAAAATTAGTTTGGTTGATAAACTTTGAGATGGAATGCCGAGGTGGCGTTAAATTTCTCATGTTCAATGCAAAAGTTTGATAATTCTCAGGAGAGCCATTGAAGTTAATTGCAATCACAATACACCCTCAAATAAATATATTTGTTAGACTTTATATAAATGGTAGTGTAATGAAATATGAATGAGAATTAAGTTTAATTAGTAACTTATGTTTAGCACTCCAATCTCCAATGGACTTCAAATTGTTGTTGGTCGTCCACATCAAGTGCTCTTTTATTTTTCAAAGAAGAAAATGTGAGAGTTTCACACATGATTCATACCACTTTATATATTTATTCAATTTATAATCAAAGTTTGTTATAATTATGGCTTACGGATTAACAAATTGATGACTCTAGCCATGGCTTAATTAATAAAGAGGTGTTCTTTTATGAGGTATCCTTTAATTTCTTAACACCTTGGAAAAACAAAATATCATTAGTTGTCTTCTTGATTTGAGATGCATAAAGATCTGTTTCAAAAGTCCTCTTCGTTGACGAGGGACGGCAATCGGGCATTGATCACATTAAAAACATCCGGTACACCATGTTGCTTGTTATATATATAAATGAGGTGGACCAGTTGATTGGATTAAACAAATTGGATGAAGCATGTCACAATTTCGCTCATTTATTTAATAAATTAAATTGAGAACGTATAATAAAACCTAAAGATCAATCACCACTGAGGAGCCATATGTTAATTGATATATCATCATAGACGTATGTGACATATTTTAATTGAAACGTATATTAGTCCGCCTCATATAGTAAATATGAAGAGTTGTTAAATCATCATAACTGATGCACCATCTTTACTCTGTATGTCCTTTCGACACCCACGAGCGTCTTTGTATAAAAAAAATCCACCATATCACTTATATTCTTTAAATTTTTTAAAAACATGGGAATATTAATATCAATATTAATTACCTCTAAAGTGCCAGTAAATGTTCAGCTTGACCATGAACATTTGTTTTCATCTATATATATTTTATTTTATTTTATTTTTTTGTTTTAATTTTGTTGACAAGTGACAAAGCAAAAACATTGATGTGGGCCGGATTGATGAATTAGCATGTGTCTACATGAACAAGTGAGACATAACTTAGACAGGGTCATTTTGGTAATTTTACTGAACGTCTGATTTTAGTAATCAGAAGATCCCATTAAATGGAAAACAGGTTAACAAACACAAGTCATCAGTTTTCGGCCAAGTCCATCATATGGGCCTCGAAAACAACAATTATGCCGCTTATGAAAATATTTTGTCCAGTCATATCTTAGGCAATAAATTTCTGATTGAGGCTCCATTTTTGGCATTCGCTTTGTTTAGTTATAATATTTATTTTTATAATATCAATTGGGAGTTTTTCAGCTTTGGCAAATTTTCAATTTGTTTCCTTTTTATGTTTTTTTAGGAAGCCTTCGAGCGATGAAGGGGAGTTTTTTTTTAATGAAATAAGGATGTATTTGATTGGCAACATAAAAAATGACTGGAAAAGAAAATTTTTCCATGGAAAATTTTTCAATGGAAAAATTTTACATAGAAAATGAAAAAAGAGTCGTTTGATTGCCATTATTTTCTAGCTAGAAAATAAAAAAAATTCTATGAAAAATTCAAATTTTGTTGTTTGATTGCTCTTATTTTCCACGGAAAATGAAACATTTTCATGGAAAAAACCTCATTTATTGTTTGATTGCATTAATTTTCCTTGGAAAAAGTCATATTTTCCATGGAATTTTTTTAAAAAAATTTTAAATTATAAACAGAGCTAGTGGAATTGAATCTTAGCGCTACATGGAATTGAATCTTACCATCAAAATGTCACAGGATCTGTTCACTGATCTGAATAAATTTATTTAAAATATTATCAAGTTATATAATTTATCTATTTTTTAAAAAAATTAAAAAAAAGAAAAACTTTTCTTTTAAATTTTGTTTAAAAAAAGTTATTTTAAAATTATAAACAACGCTACGTGGAATTGAATCATACCATCAAAATGCCGCGGGATCTGTTCACTGATCTAGATAAATTTCTTTAAAATATTATCAAGTTATATAATTTATCTTTTTTAAAAAAAATAAAAGAAAAGGAAAAACTGTTCTTTTAAATTTTTAAAAGACAAGTTATTTTAAATATTTCAATCGCACGTTATATGAAACTTTTCATATATCCCCTTACGTTTTCCCTGGAAAACTTTTCCCAGGATGGAGGCAGGAAAAATTTTCCACTGATTTGAGAGAAAATAGGGTCACGTGATAGAGTCTGTGGAAAAATTTTCCACGGAAAATTTTGGCAAACAAATAGCCTATTTAGCTGGAAAATGACTTGTAGAAAAAATTTTCAGGGAAAAAAAGGGCAATCAAACATAGCCTTAGTTCGTTCTTTTTCTCTAAATCCCTGGGTATTTTTAGACTAAACATGATTTAGGTTTGTTACTTTGTTATTGACTTAGGCATTCTCAGACTAAACTTTTCAATCATATCCCCGCTACGTCAAACATACAGGTATATAGATGCACTAATTACGATGACTTGACTGATCTGTTAAAAATAAACCCCTCTACCATGCAACCCTGAAAAAGGAGAACGAGAGGCCATTTTCACACATAATTTTCACACATGACTCTGAAAGTAAATTATAATCTGAGAGATTCAAACTCGAGACTTCTCAATCATAAATAGGGTAGTTACCAATGAGCTAGCCCACTGTTCTTATGTAAAAACTTTTTATGCACATATCATACATGTACACGGATCTCAAAATAATATTAAAAATAAATAAATTTTATACACATAATGTTGATGTCCATACCTAATACGGAATTTGGTAGGCCATTTTGACAAGTAAAATTAGGACTAAATCCCTTATCTTTTTCCTTAGTCATTGTTTTCTAGTAATAAAATCTTTGACTACGTGTGCAAACGAAAAACCCTAAGGGGCCGTTTGATTCACAGTACCACGTAATAAAATTACTATGATAATGAGATCGGGAATGTTATATACACAAGAATGTTGTGATAATTTATGATAACTATGTTTGGTTAGAAACTCATATTACATAGTAATCAACTTGATAATATTTCTAAATTTCTCAAAATACCTTTATGTCTACCATTTTGTGCAAGTTTAAATTTAAAAGTAAAATAAAATTTTGGATAAAAAAATTAAATTTTCAAATTTAACATATTTCCAAAATAATGTTATTCAAATTTAATTTTTTTATCCAACGAATAAAATTATAAAAAATTATTATTTTTAAACAAAAATGCATATTTATCCAAAAAAAAATGTTTTAGTTTAACACCCACATGGTAATCTAACATAACCACCTATTTTGGTGATAAAGGGATTAACAATTTTTTTGGTAATTTTTCAAAGTTAGTAATCACATATTACCATGAATATTACCACCACCAAATCCAAACGTGATAATTTTTTTAGATTACCACAAACCAAACAACTCATAAGATTTGTCCACTTTTAAATATATATTTAATATATTCTATTAGTACATTTTATCATCTGATCATATATAAAATTGTATCAAAATTTAACATATCAAAGTATCACCTGTACAACAGGGTAGTTCATATTTCATTATCATCTCAAATTCAAAGAATGAGTATTCGAATTTTATCTAAATTTTATCCACATTTTTCATATATATATAAATATATATTAAAAATATAAATAATCTTATGGACTTGAAAAAAGAAAAAAAGTATTTCATCAAGTCAAACGGAATGGAGTCACACATGTAGATTTTCATGTCTAAAACTAATATTTTGAGAGTTTAAAAACAACATAATCCTAAGTTTTTAAAAGTCATTAGTAGCTATAATCCAATAGTAAAAGAAAAAAAAATTGATACACACACACACACATATATATATATATATATATATTATTTCACTGGTCTAGCTCCCGGGTCTTTTCGGTTTCCAAATCTTGTATAAAGCTTCACAGTGTCTGAAGGAAAAGCAGAACTTGGGCGTGCCTTTTAGAACAAGTGATCTCTGTCCAAACCAAGCAGACTTTTCTCTCTCTCTCTCTCTCTTTTATTTATCTCTTTTTTTATTTCTGTATTTATATGCAAAGGACTAAAGAAGCCGTGCAAGCAACACAAACACTTTTGTTTATATGTTGAAAATTTTGGCATCCTTTTTTAAGCAAGAAAGCAATGCAGAGAAAACCCCCCACAACCCCCACATTACTTTCAATGCCAAGACAAAACTAAACACAAGACATTACTGTGTTATATATTATATATATATATATCATTTTCATACTCTTTTAGTATAGTTAGCTCAAATCATGCATACTGAGACAGACCAGAGAGTAGCTGAGAACTCTAAATAATTATGAAAACAAGAGAACATTTAATACATTCATTGACTCATTGATCAACTTTAACCTCTCAACTTTGCCTTCTTAAATGCTTAGAAACAAAGAACAGAGACAAACAGGAGAGTCATGCAGTAATTGAAAATATATAGTTTATATTTGTACATTTGAAAAGAGAGAAAATGAAGTAAAGTAACTAGTTAAACAAATTAAGAACAAGAGCTTGATCTGTTCCTACTGATCAGAAGTAGCAAGTGGGAACAAGTGAAGTAACTTTGGGAGGATGCTGACCATTATTCCTTGGAGAAGGATGAAGATAGAACCCCTTCTCAGCAATGGCTTTTTCCACCTGATCAGCAGGAGAGAGAGGGGTAGGAGTAGAAGGAGAAGATAGAAGAGATGAAGAGAAATCCATGGTTGAGACTGGAGAAACAAGAGGAGTAGTAAAAGGAGAAGGAATAGGAGGAGGACATATGAAGTGATGAAGTTTAGTATAAGGACTAGTTGAAGAAGATGAAGAAGGGTTGAGTTTGAGTTCAAGCTTTGTTGGAGCTTGTCTTCTGTCTTGAAGACGTTGTTTCTTGGAGATGGGCATGTCAGGGTGGGGAGGTGCACGGCGAGGGGGGATAGTGACCGGGAGGTTGGCCGGAGAACCCTCCGGAGCACCGGTGAGCTTTTGAACTAAGGAACGGAAGTTGGTTGGGTCTGCTTGGACGTAGGTGGTGAAGCCATGGTTACTGTTTGTTTCTTGGTCTTTGTTGGTTGTTGTTGTTGTTGTTGTTGAGGATGATGTTGCCATGAGGGTTGGAGAGAATGGAATGAGGAGCTTGAAGTATGAAAGTAGAGGTCCTTTTAATTTATATTTATTTATGGTATGATGTACTAGTATTAGATGAGAAATAAAGGAGAGTGAGAGAAGGTGGCAGGGAAAAGCAGGAAGTCCTTTGTATTAATGAAACTGTGGGCTTCTTGGCTTAACTTTGTGTTCATGTACGTATTTACGTGTTCTATATATCTTTGTAGTAAGTTCTAATCAGTAAAAAAAATCTCTGGCAGTATGAACATTTTTTCTTTATGAGATGAATTAACAATGATTTAATAGATTCAGTAAAAAAGAATAGAGGAATTGCAAAAGATACATCAGAGATTAAAAACCAAACAAGAGAAATAAAGCAGAAACATGATCCACTAGTTGTGCAATAACATAACCCAAACCAATAAATTAAGGAACTATAAATTAAGAATATCAACAAAAAACAGTAGCAACGTGTACATCACTGATCTGGATCATCGAAATTAGCCTTCACTAAGGTAGCATTAACAAGTTGTGAGACCGGTTTATAATTCACACTTTACTAATTTTAATTTAATAATACATATAATGCAGCCAATCAAGTTATAAAATTATATATATATATATATATATATGTCGGTTTTTCAAATGTATAAAATTTTATCTTATATCAATATATATATATATTTGGGTGGGAGAGTGGAACAGTTGCACTTATGAAAGCAGCATCAAATGTTGGGGTGCTGCATGCGAAAAGTTTGATGATTGAAAAAGGCCCTCATTTATATATACTTCAACTTGTTCTGAATTTCTGAGAAGTGAATTCTGAGAATTAAAGTGGAAACACTTGGGGTCCCAATCAACCAATGATGTTGTCTACCATCAAATCTCTGTGTCTCATCAGTCTTGTCCATGCACTCTGGTTTAAACCAACTCACAACACAACTCACATAAACACAAAGATTCCAAAGGTACCGTTGCATGCGGAATTACTGCTTTATTATCTCACTGTTATCAATTTCTTTTTTCTGAGTTAATTTGTTCTTATACATCTAAACTTTCATTTGGATCATCAGGTGCATGCATTGACAAGTTAAGATGATGTTTGTTCATTTTGCTTATCACATGCTTAATTATAATTTAACATTAATCTAGATTCACTATACTTTAATGAAGTCCATCTTGTTTAGTTCATGAAGCTATCTATACCTTTCATCTTTAGCCCCATTTCATCATAATAACAAGTACCAAAAATTGAAGTTCAATTGATCATACAATTTGATTTTGTTGACAAATCAATCCTAACTTAATAAAAAAAATGAATTTAATTAAGTGCACTAAATATGTATTATATATATTATTGTTACTGTTGAAAGAAATTCCAAGTTTATTAAAAAAAGCAAAACCAGACAGAAACATGAAAAGAAAATACATTAAAAAAAAAAGAGAAGAATATTCTTAGGAGCCATTAATTGTCAATGGGATCATCCATGCATCTATATATGGAAGTTCATTATCACAAGCAGTTGTTATTATGTCCTTCTTTAATATATATAATCCGGGATAGTTAATTTCTTCAAGTCAGTTTATGATCACATTCTTTCTAACTTAATTTAGCTTGATTGATAAGTAATATATGATCATTAATTAATGGGATCATCCATCCATTGGAGTACCATCAGGCCTAAACAGTCAATGGGAGTTGGTTGTTTTGACTCTTTTGAGTACTTTTATGTTCAGAATTATGGCATTGAGCAAACTAGAGCTTATAACATTGATAAATCAAGACTATGTTTGGTTGTAGTAATTGGTTCCTCAATCTTGAATTTTTAAGTTCACATGAACAAACCTAACTAAAGAAAAGATATTAAGTTAATTCAATAATCATTTTATTTATTATTATTATTTTTTTATACCACAAGCATATAGTGCAAGTGCTCAAGAGTGATTAAAAAACTAAATGGAATACTCCAATGAAAACCCAAAACAAATATTTTTTTATTTAAAAGACTAAATTAACAATCAAATATCTACTTAAAAGACTAATTGGTGACTTTAATTGATAATAAAAAAATAATAGGACAAATGATATGAAAATTGGGTACCTTATTTGGATTGGATATAAATAAGAGTTAGGGATGCGAATAAGAAAAATAAAGTGATATTGAAATAAAACATCAATAACCTTAACTAATTTTTTATCCAAGTTTGTGCTATTATTATTATTATTATCACTTACTGTTGGAACAATATTTAGTTTATTACAAAATAAATCTGGAATTCCACTCCATATATAATTGATAAAGAGTTTCTAACAACCATACAAACTCAACCTAATGTACTAACAACCACTCAAAAATGTTCTCTTATCTGCCAAACCAACAAATTGAGATTTATTTTAATTGATATTCTAAAGTATCAACAATAGTCCAAACAAAATGGCTTACAAATGTCTTCAATTCTTCCAAAATTAGCCCACCAAGTTTTAACCAAACAAATTTATATAATTGATTCATTCATCATAAGCAACCTTACAATAAAATCATTGTTTTTGTTTTCATATATATGCATGTCCTCTCTCTCTCTCTCTCTCTCTCTCTCTCTCTCTCTCTCTCTATATATATATATATATATATATATATATATTTATACACACCTCTAATATTTTAGAAAAAATATATTTAGAAATAATAAATACTTTACATACTATGAATAGAGTTTGCGCATGAGTGCATGATAAATACCCCAAAGCTAAAACATAGGAAGTTATTATTACATATGGTGTTTGTTTATGAAAGATATAAGATTAAACCCTAAAATCTACACAAATTATATATCACTGATTTTTATTAAATAAATATATTTGTTGTTTATTTATCAAAACAAAACAAAAACAAGAAGTTATTACTTAGTACTGGGAAGTACAATCATTTATGTTGTTGCTTGACAAAAATTAAAGAAAAAAAACATTTAATATATTTTAGCATAATTTTCAATAAATAAATAAATAAAAATGAGAGATAAAAATAATATTTTAAAAAAGTATTTTATTGATAATTTTTTTCAAATGAGATGATCAAACACTTGGCTCAAATATCCTACTTGAATTAATTATTGCTTTGGTTTAAACTATTTTTAAAACAATTTCAGCTTAAAAAATAAATCTAATCACGATTCGTGTTTATCAATAGAAGTTAATTTTTTTTTATAAAACAGTACAAAGAAATAAATCATTTAATTTAACAACAAGTGAAAACTTGAAATTATATAAAAGAGAAGATAAAATGGTATTAATTATTAAATCATGAAAAAAATAAAATAAAAAAAAATAAAAAAAAAATAAGAGAAATATATTGCTTACCTTGGTGTGCACGCGGTAGGGATCCCGTCGTTACCCTTCTTCGTTCGAATTTCTCGTTTGCCGACAAAGAGAGGTTGATGGGGCCTTGGGATCCATGCTGCCACGGCGGAGAGGGGCGAAGAAGCTCGGGCTTGGTAATGTCGATGAGATCCGCTTGATTCCTTCTCTGTTGGTGTCTTGGATCCATATCATTGTGCTTGCTTTGGTCGGAGGAGGAGGAAGAGATGGGATGGAAGTACAAGGCCGGGCTTATGCTCACTGGGGCTGTGGTTGTGATCTGGGTCACTTCCGCTGAAGTCACGCAGGTTCGTCTTCCTGGAATCCTTCGTTTTTCCCTTTTTAATCGATCTACCTGATTTTTTTATCGGTTTTTGTCACTACTTGATCTGGGCGTTGTTTGATAATGTTTTTTGTTTTCTTGCTGTTCTCTGATGCAAACGTGGGCATATCTATAAGTGAAACAAAAGAATAAGTGTTTAAAAATGAGGTCTTGGAGGGAGGTTAACCTCTGGATAAGAAACTAGAATGCTTGTTTTTCATATGAATCATATCATCCAAACAAGAGAAAAATCCAACGTTTGCCTCAAGTTATGATTTTGATCGGTTTCTGTTCTGAGGTGTTGCAATTGGACATTGCTGAAGTTTACCATTGCGTGAAGGTTGTTTAAATTGCTAGACGCCTTTGTTTCTTGCGTTATTTTTCTCTTAAAATTGTGGACATGAGAAACAGGATTGGGAAGCGGATCGGCAATTCAAACCAATATATATATATATATTTTGATAGCATTGTGGACAAGCCACAAGTAGGATTTGAACCCTCCACCCTTGAGTAGGGAAGGGAATGAAGTATTAACTGCCCTATCGTGGGGATGATAATTCAAACCAATATTAAGGGATGGAAATTAGTGTATTGATTAACTTTGAACATATTTCTGGCATTTTGGATTTGAGCAACAACAAAAATTAGTAAAATTTCTGCAAATTCCAAACCAGATCTTTTGAAAACATTATTATTTGTTGAAGCCCTTGAAAGGAAATATTTTTTTCGTTGTGGCTTGAGCTCTAATCTTCTTTTCTGGTGTCTGTTTTCAGGGTATATTTACAGACTACAAACAACCATTTGCTGTTACTTATCTGGGAGCTTCTCTTATGATTATTTATCTCCCAATAGCATTTTTGAAGGATTGGATGTGCAATGCACTAAGGAAACGTCGCTCTGGGACTGGACCTTCTGGAGTTGAATTGCCTCTTAAATTTGTTGGTAAACAGAAAAACTTGGAAATGGAATCACTGATCCCGATAGCCAGAAAAGACAGTGAAGTAGACCTCAGTGCTCACGAGGAGGAATCACCATATCTAGTTAAAGTTGGAAATGAATCAGATCAAGGGCACAAAGAAAACAAAGAAATGACAACCAGAGAAGTTGTTATCTGTGCATTTTACCTTGCACCCATTTGGTTTGTGACAGAGGTTAGTCTTACTATTATTCATAAATGTTCATTATTTTATTTGTAGATTTGCTATGATTTTACAAGAATTGATGTTTTTCCTTAGATAAACATTTTGGGCTCTCTTAACATGAATACTGAACAGCTCTTAAAAAAATTAACTATTTGTTTTATTTAGTATTCTGCATATCCTGAACTTTTTAAATACTTGATAAAGTTAAAATATCTTTTGTGCTAAAAAATTTATTTATGGTCACTGTTGTTACAATACTCATAGCCACATATTGGTTAATTTGATAATATATAGATTTGAATGTATAAGCTTGGGCCTCTTATCCTATGACTTTAAGCTTTTGGGTTGAATCCCACTCCGGTAATATATTTGGTTTCCATATAACATGGTATCACAATTTAGTTTATTATTGTCTTTTTGGTTTGTTTGTACTTGGCAAGTTAAAGTAGACTACCATGTATCAAGGGGCATTACAGTAGCTATTGGTCTTATATTCATTAATTTGGTATAAGTGCTTTTAAATATATAAGTACATATTTCTAATCTTATGAGATTAAGGTTTTGGTTTGAATTGGGCCTGGATAACATGATTGATTTGTCTCTAACAACTGTGGCCCATAGGCTGCTTACGTTGATGTTCTATTTTTCTATAAGTAGATGCATACTTTAGAAGACAGTTTTAAGCTAATTGATAGAAGAATGTAAACATGTGTAATCTATATGATTTCTTTCTCTCAGATTAAGCAGAGTTTCTTATGCCTTTGTTACTCTCTGTTAATATGTGGATGCAGTACCTATCGAACGCAGCACTTGCACGGACTAGTGTTGCAAGTACAACTGTACTATCATCAACATCAGGACTCTTTACACTCTTCATTGGTGTTCTTCTGGGCCAAGATTCTTTGAATGTAGGGAAGGTGGTTGCTGTTTTTATTAGCATGGCTGGTGTTGCAATGACAACTCTGGGCAAGACTTGGGCAACTGATGAACTACAATTGAACCCTTCTGGGTTAGTTCTTTCTTTTATACTTGTATTTGGTATTGGCTAATTAAATTTTGGCATGAGTCTTTCTGAAAAAATTGTAATTTTGCAGCACATTTCTGCTCACATAGTTAACAATTGAATTATTCTGCAGTTAGCTTTGCTTAAACTTGTAAATATGCCTTATTTTCTTCTGCATTGCGAAGGTCTTTGATATTTAAAGAGTTCAAATTGTCTGCAGGGGTGGAGAACGTTCTTTCGTAGGAGATCTTTTTGGTCTTCTTTCTGCTATTTCATATGGCTTATTTACCGGTTGGATACATTCCTAGTCATCCAGTTTTCCTCCATTATTTAGTAACAATATCCTTGAGAATTAGACCTTCTTCAATAATAGTGTTTATATTGCAGTGCTTCTCAAAAAGTTCTCTGGAGAGGAAGGGGAGAGGGCTGATGTTCAAAAGTTGTTTGGATATGTTGGATTGTTCACTTTAGTTGCCCTCTGGTGGCTTGGTAAGTCATTTGTTTTATGTCTATACCTTGTGTTTGGGAATTTGATTTTCTTTTGAGTGCATGTTACTGCTACTGAAGTACTGAATCTGCTTGTTGGTTGTTAGTGAGAATAAACTTTCTTGTCATGAATGGACAGGGTTTGGCTTATTTAATAATTTTATTTGTGTGGATTTGGGCCTTCTTACTTCTTTTGCTTATTTAAAATTCTTACTTATCCTTGTTCCCTATATCTCTTTCTGTTGAGTGGTTTACAAATTGTAATTTAGCAATACTTTCAGGTCTGATTAATTTGTAAAGCTCCCTATTCCGAACAAGAGTCTTAGCAGAGACCAGTGATGTGATAGAGATACTTCTGCAATGGGGCTCACTTTTTTATTTGTTCAATGTTCTGGTGTCTGGAATTGAAAATTACTCTGATTTTATTAATATTAACAAATTCATACTCATGATAACTTTAGAAATAACTTGGGGCTGAATTTATACCTTCAATTCAAATTCAAATTTGAAACCTCTCATTCCAATGTATCCCAATTTATTACAACCCTGGACCAAACATTGACTGGGGAATTAATTCAGTTGTCGAGTCATTACATTTTCTAGATGCATTTAACTATTAAATGCTGTGCTTCACAAAATTACTATCTCATGATTGAATGTTTTTTACTTGCTATGAAAACTATAGTGGCATGCTTTCCCATAGCTTCTTATTTACTTGTTTTTTGCTTTTCAGTATGGCCATTGACTGCATTGGGGATTGAACCTAAGTTTACTATACCTCACTCTCTTAAAATGGACGAAGTAGTTCTTGCTAATGGTCTTGTTGGCAGTGTACTCTCAGACTATTTCTGGTATGTCAGAAATAACTAAACGTCCATTTACATCATCAAGTGATTTATTATCAGTGTAACTACTCCTTTTGCAGGGCATTGTCTGTTGTTTGGACCACTCCGTTGGTGGCTACATTGGGCATGTCCCTCACTATACCACTTGCCATGGTCGCTGATATGGTGATTCATGGTCGTCACTATTCAGCAGTATATATACTAGGTTCAGTTCAGGTATTTTCAACTTTGCAGATACCTCTCAGTTTTTCCTGGTTATTTATAATCTCTTGTAATTTTCTGAGTTGCTTAATATTCCTGGAATTCAATTTTGATACTGCACACACACCCAAATAAAAAAAAAAGGGAAAAGAAAAAACTCTAGTTTAACCTGTCCTGTGCTTTAGTAGGATTTTGTGGATATTCCATTCTTGATTATGAAAGGTTAATTAGTAGCCGCTATTCCCATAATGACCTTCATTTTGCGAAATCAACCTATCTTCAAAAACTTTGTTTTAGTGACAAGGTTTTTTCGACAGAAGTTTTTTGTCGCCAATTGGTTGGAAGACTGATATATGAGAAGTCTTTCAGAGACCCTAAAAAAGTCAAAACATATAGTTCATTATCAACCATGACTGCATTCTGTTGTATTCTAACTTGGCCTTGTCTTCAACAATGGAGGCAAAGGCGTATAGATCCCTTTGCTGCCCTCTAGTTGAGCTAACACAACCTGATTAGCTTGGGATATAAGCTGATGAAACTCCTTACGTGGGGTTTATTTGAACAAATCCGAATATGTGGACTATACTTAGGCAATCTTTTGAGGTTTGTCAGTAATAATCCCATAATATTATCAAAAAACTTGTTTGAAATTTCTTGTGACGTGGATGCTGCCTCTTGATGTGTAAGAAATTGGAAATCTGAGCAGCTTGATGAAATTGCTTCCTGTTGCATCACATAAGAGAGTATGAAGAAAATTCTTAACTCGCATTTGATAAGAATTTTGTCTTAATGAATAACTCTTGGTACTCTTTTTCATATTTGAATTACTTGCAATCTTTATGATATTTTGTTCTATTTGTTTTGTACATGCAGGTTTTTGCTGGCTTTGTTATAGCTAACGTTTCCGAGAAGTTATCTCGGCTCTTCGGGTTGTGACGATTGCTCTGCTGTAAATTAGTGTTGTATGATTCATTGAAATTGTGATTCTTTTCGTCAAGTGATTTGTTATAGACCAAGTTTTCGGTTTCTGCGGGTGCTGTCAAAGTGTAATTATTTCATTTTATTCAAAATTTTGTTGGAATTTGCCAAGAATTGGTTCTTCTTTGTCATTGCTGTTGTTCATTGAGGTCATGTGTTTGAAATGTTTATCACATGTATATAAAGGTTTTTCTTGGTTGATTTACACTGCTTGTTTGCATGTTGTATTTAAAAGAAAAAATATACAAAATTATAAGTGCGCTTCAGATCAGGTATGCGATCAGAAAGGCATGTACTGATATTCTTTGCAGCAAAATGTTTTATTTGAGAAAATGTTACAAGCCTATTTTTTAATTTCATTTAATGTAAGATATCCACACTTCAATATTGGTTCCTTGCTTAAGTTTCTTGGTGATTTGTTGTTTTTCTTCATGTTCTGGTTTAGATTATTAAAATATATATATATATCTATTTGACAATGTGGATTAAAATATTAAAATATTATAATTATATATTTGCTGTCATGCTACGATCGGGTAATGCATACAAATCAAATTGTTTTTGTTCCCAACTTAATTAAAATCTAAAATATTTTTTATCATTTCTAAGTAGGTGTTTTTATTATCACATTCAGTGGCGGATGGGGGCAGGGTGTGCTTGAGCACCCCTTGGCTCAATCAACCAATATTATTATTATTATTATTATTATATATATATAAAAGAGGAACACAGGAGAGAGTTGAGCACCCCCTCTCTCTTCTCACACACTCTCTCTCTATATATATATATATATATTAATAATTCATTGGATCTTTATTTTCATTTTTCTAAAAATATTTATTTTTTTTACAAATTAATACCGATAGTTTAAAAATTAGTGTTTGGAATAAAATTAATATTTCTTATTTAGATATTTTATAAATTGGTTTATAAAAAATAAAAAAATAAAAAAATCATTGTTTAGTCTTCATTTATTACAAATTAGTTCATATAGAATAAAAATTAGAAAATATTACAAACATTTATTGGTTAAACCCGTGATTTTTATTAGTTAGGATATAAGATATATATATATATATATATATATATATAAACAAATATTTATATAAATATATATATTTAGAAAAATATTTATAAAAAAATTATTGTTTGGCCCTTAATTTTTATTGTCTTGAATAAAAAAAATTATAAATGTATTTTTTTTTGTGTAACAATTGGATTGGCTAAACTACAATAAATATGTCGTTCAACTAATCTAATTATATATTTTTTTAATTAAAAAAATTTTAAAAAAAGTTTATAATTTTTTATATGAGCACCCCCTTTATTTTCCTTCTGGTTCCGCCACTGATCACATTAACCATTTTTATTCCTAATTATCATTCAACCCTACAATAAATTCCATACCTCACCAAAACTTCATCAAAAATAAATAAATAAATAATAAAAAAATCAAATTTTATTAGTTTCCATTTTTTCCATTTTTTTTAAAAAAACCCCTCAACCCAGGTTTCTTAAATTATCACAAAAGCAATACTTAGGAAGGACCACTTTGCAGTCCATCCCAGAAGCTCACAAATAGAAAAACAATGACAACAAATCACACTTCTAGTTCTACACTTCTACCTGCATGCAGGAGCATAGAAGAGAGGGATATGAACAAACACAATTGAATATGGTGCTACAGTCACAGGTTGAGCCAGGCTAACTTCAATTGGCTCCAATGGAGGGATGTTCCCATTTGAATCCACCTCCAATGCATTGTTATTCAGAAGCATAGTTTGACTCTGCAAGTTCCCATCCTTTGCTGTTAGATGGTACTCATCTCTTGTATATCCTATACTTCCCCGGAGCCCGGGAATATGATGAAACCTTGTTCTTGGTTTGCTATTCTTTGAAGTAACCGAAAAGGTATATGCACTTTCAGAAGTAACATAGACTTGTGTTGTGGTGTTGCCATCAAGGTTGATCAAGAGCACAGTTATCCCTTGCTGCAAAATGAAGTTAAAATGATTCAATGACAAAGAATACGAAAAGAAAAGAACTCTTTTCAAGAACATGATTATTCTGGTTGTAGCTTACTGAGTCTCTTGCACAGTGAGCATATGCTCTTATCTTCTTCGACCCTTTGAAGCTCGTTGATAGAACATTTTGCCCCATCAAACGATGCCATAAAAGTGCACTGCATTGCAAGAATGAAGAAACTTGTTATGGTTCATTCTTTGTGTAATGACCCGGCTCAGTCCATGTGAGGAATTGCCCAAATCTTGATCTTCTCTCGTAAATTAAGATAATTTGTGAGTTGGTTCGAAGATGAACCAAACGGAATTTGTGTTTATATGTATGATTTGAACCTAGACATGGCATCTTTTATAGAGCAAAACCGTGAGGCTTACTATGGGATGGACCAAGGACCAAAGTGGACAATTCCTCATATGAGCTAGGTTGTTACACTTGCAGAGAGAATTCATTATAATGCTGTAATTTTATTTAACCTGTAGTAATCTGGATTCGGTTTGTAGGTGATGGTGTTGAGTAGGCCGTAGTTTCCACCTATTAAGGTTTGTCTGCAGTAAGTCTTGGTGTCATATGAAGATGACATGCCGAGTTGATCCAAGTACCTAAAAATATTCAAAGTTTAGGTGGAGTAAAACTTCAGAAATAGTTCACATAATTTGGCTTACCAGAAGCTGAAAACAAATGCATTTGTGACGAGATTGTGGCCACTGTTGTAAGCCCCTCCAGCTTCGCCTACCCAGGCTGTTGTTGATGTTCCGGAGCTTGTCAGGATGCTCTGCAGATTACTAAAGTATGATGCCTCACCATCAAGATATGAGGGGTCGAGAATCTTCTCGATTAAATGAGTGTCAACCCCTACAATGCATACCAAAATTAATCACAAATGGAGAAATTAGCAACCTTCTTTGTAACTCCGAGAATTAGTGATTCATTAACTCAAGCAGTGTACCTGGACCAAGGTTATATATGTGGTGTGTGATCACATCCAGTGAGTGAGGCTTTGTTTTACTGATGAACTCGGTGAACCAATTCGCATCGAAGAAACCCCCGGGAGCAAGAATTAATGGCTTATCAGGGAAACCTTGATAGATTTCATTGACAATTGACTTGAGTGAAATAGTGTCGGCTGCGTATTGATCTGCATCAATTCTAGCCCCAACTCCACCCCCACTTAATTCATTTCCTACAAAGAAATTGAATAAAAGGTTGATGAAGCTTTTGTATTATGATCTTCCCAGATATAGAGTATTTATTGGGGATGTAATATTTACCAAGCTCCCAGCCATGAATTGTGTAACCCTTGTTGACGGTATAACGAATAAGACTAGCAGCATTGGTTGAATTCCAAGGTCCTCCTAGTGAGCCATCCGGCATTGGTACTCTTCCATTTAGTGCATTCAATCCGAAGATGATCACCGCCCTGATATACAATTATTTCATCTAGCTAGCCATATGTTCATAATATCAACATCTAAAGTTAGAGAGAAATTGATCAAACTAGATACCCAGATTTCTTGAAGAATTCATTGAGTTGATCCCATCTAGACATCGGTAAACAACCTTGCGAGAATCCAAACATCTCTGAACTATTATAAACGAATGGAATACAAGGTTGTCCAGAGTCTCTGGTGCCATATATGACCTTATCTTGCAAGGAACCGCCTAGACGAATTTTAAGCGGAGAAAATGCTGCAGGACAAAAATAATCAGAAGAACAACAACAAGAAGATGAATACAACCACAAACACAAATTTTTTTTTTCTTTTATTCTCAATTAATTGCAATAGCATACCTTTGACAGCATTTAAAAAAATGTTGCTTGAAAGATTCTGCAGGAATCAAAAGGTGAAATGGCTGTGTCAATCACTGAATCACAATCTCAGAAACACAAATTGGTCCTCCAAATCAAATTCATTTAAAATATAAATCTCATGCTAAGAATGAAACACAAAAAAATAGTAATTCTGCAAAATCAATGCACATAATAGATCAACTCAGAACATCATAGTAAAGCAAAATTCAGCAAATTTTCCACTAATCAAAGAACAAATGAACCTCAAAAAGCGCAACAATGCAAGCAGATCAATAGTAATAAATTAATAATGTAAAGATGCAATAAATGCCCACACCCTTCAAAGTTTCAAGCCCATATCCCATAGTCCCAAAAAAGAAAAATAAAAATCTAAAAAACAAGAACTAAAAGGATAAACTTTCCCACATCTCATTGCAAATACAAACAGAAGTAGAAACAAACCAGATTGAGCAGAGAAGCAAGGCCCCAGCTGCAAGTGCCATAGTCACACTTCTCTGGAGGCCACCAGTCAAGAGTGGCACAAACAAAGTCAGGGTCAGTCCTTCCAATGGCTGACACACCATTCACTGATACCACCCCTTCACCAGATCCAACACCACCTCCTCTTCCAACTCCATTGCTCTGGCAGCAAACTCCAACAAGGCAAGAAGTGAAGAAGAATGACCAGAAGAAGAGATTGGCAACCAAGTGAAGCACAAGGTTGCCCATTGTAGAAAGAAGAAGAAGAAGAAGAGCAGCTGAGAATGAAGAAGAAGAAGAAGAAGAGAATATAACAAGGTTGATGCTGGGGTGGAGCAGAACTGAAGAAGGTGTGTGGGCAGTGGGGGTGCCTTTGCTATTTTTAATAATGCAAGGGGTCCCAAACAAAGGTGGTGTGATTATATAATGCATAACTTGTGTGATTTTCATTAATTGAGGGGTGTCTTTGCATTTTCTATATTTGGAATAACTGAATAAGTGATTTATTATTTGCATTAATTGTGCTTTTAATCCGGTCTTATTCTCAGTAATTCCCCCCTCAAAATAAAAAGGATTCTCACAAATCTGAATTAATTTTTTTTAATTTTTTTTTTAAAGAAGCAACAAGCGCTTGTCAGGAGTGAACTATTAACTTGAACATTTTTGTCAAGGAGCTTACGCACACAAATTATTATCTTGAACGCACCTTGATTTCATGGGCGCAAGTGATTGTGATTGAGGTATAAGGTCACCCCTCAGTTAATTTTTTTATTATTTTGTGTGTTACACGAGGATCCTATGTTTAGTGTTTAGTAGGTTAGTTCCTCTAACACTTGAAGCTAAGTGCTTTTGTTAAATAGTTTTTAAATTATTTATTTCATATGTGCTTATAAATTTTATTTTTTTATTTTTAATTTTAAAAAAAATACTAAATGTTCAAAAGAAAAGAATAATAGATGATGATGGTTAAAATGTTGGATATTACAGTTTAAATGTGGTTTAAAATATAATTAGTGAGTCTAATAAAAAAATAGATTATTGGCAGTAATAAACTTACTGACTAGATAAGGAATAAACACGAATAAAATAATGAGCATGAGTCATGACTGATCCAATAAGGATTAATGGTTTACTCTAATAATTTTGTACTTTATAAGTTAAAAAATATTTCATTTATCGTTATTGTATTTTTCAAGAATTTAAATATACAAAAATACCCAATATTATTATTTTTTATTTAACTGTTTGTTGTTTTGAAAAGAAATAAAAAAATTGAAGCCACTTGCAAATTTGTAAAGATCTCTCAATGACAACTGAAATTATGTGAAGGTTTTTCAAGGACCCTACTTCTATAATATATATATATATATATATATATATATATATATATATATCCCATATATCTTAAAGCTTGTAAGACAGGAACAAGTGATGTGTTGATTAAATGCATTTTATGATAAGGTTTGGTCATATTCTCTCTTCTTCTCATAGATTAAAAATGAATGAATAAATAAATATTCTTACACATCTCAAAGATTGTTAAGGTGTTGACAAATGCTTTCCTTTTTGTAAAATTTTGGTATGAATATTTTTCACATTTTAACTTTTAGAAAAAATCACGTTAGCATCAAATGGAAATATCTTGAAGTTATTATTACTATTATTATTATTATTATTATCATTATTACTATTATTATCATTTCTTGTACATCAATTTTCAAAAAAAAAAAAAAAATCTAAAAAGATTTCCATGTATCTCAAAGATTTGACATTAACAAGTGATTTATTTAATGCATTTATTGTAGCTTTGGCCTTATTCTTGCTTTTTTTTTTGCCCCCAAATAATTTTCTAAAAATTTACTACATATAATGTGATAATATTAGCATCATATTTATATGGATTACTCTTCTTTGTTCTTGCTATTACTTATAGTGTGTGTGTATATATATATATATATATATTTCAAAAAGATGAATAAATCATATTTATTAAAAAAAAATACAAATAGAAAAATAAAAAAGAACAAACAAATTATTACAACAGATCTACTATAGTTTAATTCAAAACAAATAAAAAAAAATTGAATATAAACAACTAGCAAAAAACACAGGAGAAAAAAATTAAAACAGTTCCATTAAAGATGGTTTAAAAATAAATAAAAACAAAGAAATAGAACATATCCATCTATGCTTATAATATTTTCTATCTCTACTTTATGCTAATTTTAAAAATTTATTTCTATTTTTATTTAACTATAAAGTATTTCTTTCTCTTATTTATTTTCATATCAATTTTCTAAACTGTTCTTTTATAATTATAATAAAATAAAAACATAACACCACCTATAAATGGGGAAAAAACACTAATTTTATTATTATTAAAAGGTTACTTTCATGGGTTGGTTTAATGATGGGAATGGGATGCATGTGAGTTTTTTTAAGTGAAGAAGGGAGGAAGGTGTGACATGGTTTGGAATTGGATGAACATGTTTGTTTTTAATGCTTTTCAAGTTTGAGGTTTTGCAATGTTTCCTTGTTTCTTCTCACTTCATCCCCGCCGTTGGATTAGCCTCTCTTCACCCATCAACGGTTTAGATCTTTTAGTTAACATATATATTAGGGTTTTATGCATATATACACTTATACCCCTTATAAACACGCAATTCTATGAGCAATGTCTCAAAAAGGACATTACAAAGTAATTTTAAAAGAAATATTCTATATATATGTTCCATTTCTATAATAAAAGAAATAGTATCTTATTTCCCTTTCAAATCAAAAATCAAAGGTCCAAATTGGTGGTTTACTCACATTTCTCAATATAAATATTTATATAAATTTGGGTAAGAACTCTTTCCTAAAAGCCTTAATTTTATAATAGATCATATTAGTCTAAAAGTGATAGAGTTTTGGGGTTATTTAAGCAAGTTGTTATGAATTTAAATTTTTGTATTTGCAAAAAAATAAAATAAAATAAAATAAAATAAAATAAATAAACTTACAAGAAAATGCCCATTCATTTATAGGTTCTCATCACCTCATCCAGATTGGTTTAGAACTAGGGCTGTAAACGAGCCAATAAATTCGTTAAAAGTTCTAAAGCTCGGCTCGTTAAAGGCTCGACTCGGCTCGTTCGTTAAGTTAAATGAACGATTCTCAAGCCCAATTATTAAGCTCGTAAAATAAACGAGCCGAGCCTGAACACCATCAAGTTCGGCTCGTTAAGACTCGTGAGCAGACTCATTTATATGAATCATTAAAAGCTCGTTTATATGAATTGTTAAAAACTCGTTTATATGCTCATTTATATGAATCGTTAAAAGCCCATTTATATGAATCATTATGTGATGGTTTTTTATTTTTCTAATTTTAGACTTGATTGTTTTAGTGTTTCACAACAAGATTTAAAAGATGAGCAACTGAGCATAGATAGCTTGATGATTGTAACCCTTATTCATTTTGTTATTATTGTTTAATGAGGCTTTTGACAAGTTTGAACTCGAGCTGAGCTTAAAATGATTCCCGAGCTCAAATCGAGCTGAGCTTTAAATGATTCCCGTGCTCAAATCGAGCCGAGCCTTAAATGATTCCCAAGCTCGAGCCAAACCGAGCCTGCATTAAACAAGCCTCAATGATATTTTATTTAATATAAAAATTCAAATTAAAAAATTATCGAGCTTAAACGATCTAACGAGCCGAGCCCGAGCCTCATTAATGAAACTCGAAATAAGCTCGGCTCGAGCTCGAACTCAATCAAAATAGTAACGAGCCGAGCTTGAATACAGCCAAGCTCGGCTCGGCTCGGCTTGTTTACAGCTCTATTTAGAACCCTTAACGGATAAAAAATTAATATATCAAAAAAAAAAAGAAAAAAAAATCTTAATTTTAAATTAACATGAGAGTTGTTATCTCCCGCTTAGTGCCAGTTGGTTTAGTATAATATTCTCATAAAGTATACAAACCTACTGTGTTATACATAATCATTCTTGTAGTATAAAACTTTAGAAAAAGTTAAACGCTAAAGTTTGAAGGAGATAATTTTTGTAAATTAAATTATTATTTATAAACAGATAATTTTTTTAAGATAATGACTCATCCACGTTTATTTAAAAAATGATTAAAAAAACACACCAAAAAAATGAAAAAAAAAACCCCATTTAATTAATAGTCACCATGCAATATATAGATATGTGAATTAAGATTTGGGAAAAGGAGTTGGTTATTGGTTTGACATGAGAAATGAGACACCTTACCATTCAAAGCTAATAATTCCTTTTTAGTTTTTTATATCCTCACATGCAAACAAGGGTCCCATTTTCATTATCTTGTTTACATTACTTTCTAAGCTACCCTCCCTTTCAACCAACTCACGCAAGCTAAAGTCATGGACAAAAGTCTCTCAACTTGTGTTCAATAATTTTCCTCAAACTATTTCTTTTAATTTTAATAAAACCTCTTAATTTATATTTTGTCATTTATTGGTGCAATATCATTGAGCTAGGTCCATAAATATCTATTTTTGAACACCAAAACCACAACAAGAGCACATCATTATTGACACAAACCACTTCGTTTGGTTTGTTATTAGTAGACAATTGATTTGGCAACATGTAACTAATCTTTAGCTTTTATGGGTACCAAGACTTTTGTTAAAATAAAGGAAAAGGAATAACATATAACTAATCTTGATATATATATATATATATCTCAATGAGTGAACTATATATGAGAGAGATATATATATCTATATATATAATTGAGTTGGATTAGGTTGTAGGTGTGTCTTTTTCAAATATCAATGATATGATGTTATCATATCATTGAGTTTCTAGATATTGATTATGATATGCTTCTTCTCATTTGTTATTTGACCTTAAAAAAAACCAAAATAATAATAATAATAATAATATTTTTATAAGGAAATTTCATAATTAATGTAGTATAAGTATACCTTCTTCTTTGAACAAATCAATTGTAGGCGGTGTGTGGTCTTCTAAGTCATTTGCAAAGTAGTTGAATGATTATCAAGCGTACCTTCCTTCTATGACTAACTTTACATTTGATGATATATATATTTATAATCTAGGAAAAATTGAATAAGTATTTGATGAGTTTAAAGACCAGCAAATGAGAAAGTCAAAAAAAATAAGACAAGCAAGGATGAGGGGACCATAATTAAATCAAAATCATGTCTTCAATCAAAAAGAAAGAATTGATCACCATATGACATCACAACCATCAAAAGACTGATATAAATCACCAACAATCTCTTGGTTAATTGGCACTAAGTTTTTTACGTAGAATGTTCGTGTTCTATGAGAAGGCAAGTTTGAATCTCAGCTTAAGCTGGGTGAGGACATAGATACATTGAGATATTAACTCGATCCCCAAGACGCTCCTGACACATGTTTTATAACATTTATATATATATATATATATAATCATTCAAATCATCCAAGGAAGAGTGAGAATCTTTCATTCTTTACACTTGCTAAATGATCTTTATAATCAAACAAAATTTTTGATGTTTTTAAACTTCACAAGTTTCTCCTTGTCTGCTTGTTTTCATTCTCTAATTTAATCACAATCAATGAATACCTCTCAATTCATAAGAACAAGATGATGATGATGCCTCTAATCAAGTATGACTTTCACCATCAAAGTCTAAACAATCTCTAAGATGAGACAAAGTGGCCTGCATGGCTGCATCAATAGGATTGCATGGCTGCAGTACTGTTCTTGCATAGGACTAGTACTTGTCCTTGTCCAACCTTGCTTAGATCCTTTTTTGTATTTTAAGTAAATTATAGGATTGCTAATCATGTTGCATAAACTTGTCACTATTACTTAATCATGTAAATAATTTGCTTTGTTTAAAATATTCACTGCATGGCCGGTGAGAATTACATAAACATGTATATATCTTGATAAATTTATATATATGTTGTATGATGAGTCTCATATAATTGACATACATAAAGTCTTGATACAAACTTTTGTGGTTGAGAAAATGGGCATCTCAAATTTTCATTATTTTTTCCTTTCCAACAAAGTTTTTGTATCATTTTGAAAGTCAAAAGAGTAGATACAAACTATTTGAATGAATACCAATAATTCAAATCTTATATTCAGTTTTCAAATAATTCAGTTAGTTTTATCTTATTATTATAAGAAAGAAGTCGGTCCATTGACCTTCAATGTAATCCTTTGTATTTCCAAAATAAGATAGATTCCTGGATCATATCATAAAATATATAAATCTCAATTAATTCTTTTCTTTTAAATTAGTTATACGTTGAAGTATTTCTATAGCTATACATTGAACATGTCACAGATGAAATTATTATTATTATTATTATTATTTAATGTAAATAGTTATATAATTAATTCAATCAAGGCGTTATCATGAATCATTGGTGCTTTTTAAAAGAAGTTTGACGCACTAGAATTCAAAATCATTCCAACTGGTGTAGCAAACAACTCTTCTTGTACTTGCAAAAGAAGATGGATTCCTCAATCATGCAACATGGAAATATGATACTTTCAATTTTTAATTAATAAAAATTAGATCATATAATGATGGTTTGATTGACAGAACAATTGTCAATAGATAAGACTCTTCGTTTCAAATTAAAAAGACTAAAATTCAGAGTTCCGCTGCTCTATTATTCCACATTCTGGCAAATTAGAAGGGCCATAACACTGCTTAGCCCAGTGGAAATGTGGAAGTTAACAACATTGTACAATACTATATGTTCATTGGGCTTTTCATAGGAAAAATAATATTCTCCACTCTTCCATGATTGCAGGACAGAGGAGATTTATCATCATGAAATTATAGTTTCTAATATATTATTTTGGGCATATGTGATAAACCATCACCCACACAAAATAAATTTATAAAATTATTAAACCACCATATCTCGTATCTATATATTTTTTTAATAATCCTTTATGTGGCAACGCTTTTGTCAAAAAATTAAAAATTAAAAAAAAAAAGCACAAAAGAAGGAAGCTGAAATATACTCTTTTTATGTCTTTTATTATTATTATTATTTTGTTAGGTGCCGGTTGGAAGACCACACCCATAATCAAAGACCTATTATACCAATGTGTCCTGCGGAACTCGAACTTTTGAATATCCTGCACCATATTCCATACTAACATATTTCACAGTATAACCAATACTGCCGGGCTAATGCATTGGACTATCTATCCTTTGCTGTTTTCTTCTCACCATTACCAGTATTTAATTGATTACTCTTTTACCTTATTTTCTTTATTCAAACTTTAACTCCTACTTTCACCAGTAATATTATTTCTAGAAAACAAAGACTGAAAACAGAACATTTTTCTTTGCAAAACAGACACTTGTGTAACCAAAGCGTCCCAAGCACTTTTTTTTTAGGTAAAAGAGAGCTTTTTTTTTTTAATCTGCAAAAGAGAGCTGGAAGCTATAAGAAAAAATAGAAAGAAGTCAAAGAACACTCCCAGACACCTGAAAAAAAGATAGCAATATTTACCCCCATTAAAAACCACAGCAAGATTCTTGTGAAAGAAAACCAAAACCTCACCGGAGCTGAAGCTTAATCATCCATTTCCTAAAAAGCCCGAATTTTCATTGCAGAACAATACAGACTTCCACGTTCAATCAAATGACAGCAACCAAATGACTAATAATTCACAGTAAAATAACAATAACGATGGTTACGGGTCACTGGTACATGACAAGGCTTTCCTCTTGCCATCCGACGAAACTTCAACATGAAAGAAATCCCTCATTTTCTATCGCCAAATCAACTTAAGCACAAATCAGAGCAAATACAAGTAAATACGAATCTACTGCAAAACACTTCGCGTCATTTCCTCTTCTTGGTAGGTGGCTGAGGGACATCTTCATCATCCTCCTCTTCATCATCCTCATCATCATCGTCATCGTCATCATCGTCATCCTCATCCTCGTCATCATCATCCTCCTCGTCATCATCATCATCATCACTTCCACCCTCACCATTTGCTTCTGGATCCTCATTTTCGGCCCCCTCACTCCCTTGCCCTTCCTCACCAGACACATTTTCACCGTCCTCGTCTTGAGCCTCTTGATCTTCACCATCCTCATCATCATCATTTTCAGAATCACTATCCTTGTCTTCAGGGACATATTCGGCCTTTGAATCTCCACGAGGCACCACATGTTTCCTTAAAATTAATATCATATACCATAACATTATTACAAAGATGCAGGCAACTTGCTTTCAATGACAATAATTAGAGAAAAGTAATCCTACCCTTTGATCATCTCACCCACTATAAACAAATCATCTGCATCAAATGACAGAGAGTGAACCTGAAATAATTTCATTCTTTAGTTAAGAAAGACCGGGTATGAAAAATTTAAAGAGTACAAATTGAAAAAGAATGTGTATTAAGTAGGAAATTCTATTTTATCTCTGCTCATGATATACTCAAAAACAATCCATCACAAAACTAAAAGAAGTATATGGAACTACGGACATTAAATTATCAAGGGACCTCATATACACATCAGGCATAAAACAGTGAATTCAACAAGGATAAGTATTCCAATGAAATAAACTGAACAAAGAAGAATAGAATGCAGATTCAAAATATGGAAATGCAAGTGGAAATTGTTCGAATAAGTAATACAATATTGTTGGCCTTGTGATGTTTTGCTGAAAGATAATTTAGTTACAAGATATTGAAATCTTAATGACACAGTGATCAATTAACAAGAATCAATACCGTGCATTAAATAAAAATATAGAATAACAAACAAACAATACCAATTTGATAGCTAAGCATTAATGTGAGTGAATTAAATTATATTCACAACCCCTTCAACATACATTGGAATGCCTATGAGTATGGGAATATGTACAAAACCAAATATTCCTATATTCAATCCAACCACATAAATATGAACCAGATACTGGATATGCAATATGGTAGTCTTATCAACTCCAAATACATGGTTCATGCAGCAACCTCTTGAAACAGTGAACCGTGGCAAGGCTCACTAATCACTAACATAAAGATTGAGATGACCACCGGACTATTTCTTGAGGATGGAGCTTTAATTCTAACAGCCACTAGAACGCATGCTGATGGAAATTAATTATCCAAGAGGCCATTATCTCAACGATGCAGACAATTTCTACTAAAATGCTATAAAGTGATGCACGATATCTATCTTTTTTCTCTTTTGAACACTAACCTTGAACCACCACCCAAAACACCCAATAAATTAAGTAAACATAAGATAAGAGTGGTGCACTGTGGAATTAAATAGTTCAAGCAAAATTAGCTCCTCTTATTTGTTTGACTAATGGAAACAGCCTATGAAGTTTACAAACTGTGTTTGTCACTGTACATGTATGTATGCTTAAGTGACATACAACAAAGAAGATAAAACCTGACCTAGGCAGAGATGAGACCATAAGAAAAACAAACTAAATCACCAAACTGACGAATAACATACCAAGGTAGACATCAACCGAATAACCTGCAATATATTAGATCAATGAACATGAGATTAAGACTGACTTTTAATTCGAACTCCCATAAATCAGACCAGAAACCATACAAGGTTACTGAAACCGTAATAACTTAGAAAAACTTCCATAGCAAAAACTCCCACATCAAATCACCAGCACAAAGCAGTATCCTAAACAATCATAGCAAACAAATTTAAACAAATTCTTTTATCGCAGTTATATAGTTACAATTTGAAACCAATGAAACAATGCAACGACCATCCTACCCATTACAAACCTCTGGTGATCCTCTGCTTGCCGAAAGGAAAAGGTAAATTACCCCGAAACAAACCAAAAGTGAATACAGGGGCAAAAAGGCAAAGGAAAAATAGTAAGATGGATCTTATTACGAAGATCAATCTGGGAATAAGAAAAACTTAAATTCCACACACAAGCACCAACATTTGGAAGTTTGAGCTACTACTACCGTCAGCAGCAAGAAGAGAAATTTAAAATTAAGCAAACATACAAGACAACAAGAGGAAAACCAAATGGTTCAGATCAATAGTGCACCGGAATAAAACCCTAAAATTCCTTTTCTAGGCCACGAAAAAGAATGAAAACTACATACTATCAACATCAAACTCAAAATTTATGCTCTTTAAAAAAAACCTATCATTTCTATGAAGAAGATGCTTCATTGCCACAAAATCGCAACTTTTAAGCCAGTGTACTGACAACAGCCAAGAAGAAAAAAATTCAAAGAGAAAAACTCACAGAAGGGAAAGATAAAACATACCGCCGAGAGAATCCAAAGGAGAGAGTTCCCAGCAGCCAGAACAACCTCCACCATTGAGAGCTCCAATATAGAAAGAAGAGCCCTCTCAACTCCAGCGCTGCTTCTCAGTTGAGCCTCCATCTCGCTCCAGAGTGCCAGGGCTCTGTGTTTGAAGAAGCTTGTGGGCGCTAGGGCTTAGTGTTAGGGTTTTGCTTGTCCTGAATTGTTGGTGTTAACGGGTCGGTCTCTATTGGATCTTGTTCGTTCATCCGTTAGGAAAGCATTTTTTTTATTTTTTTATTTTTTTATTTGTTGGGAAGCAATAAATATCTTCCATGAAAAATCATGCCGTTTTATTAACCTTTTTTTAAAAAAATTTGTATTTGAGGAAAGGATTTAAAAAAAGCGAGAATTCCTGATTTTTTTATAACCTTTTTTAAGTTGTATTTAAGGAAAGGTTAATAAAAAAAAGGAAAAATTCTATAGTTTGAGTCTGAGACAAAATTTTGAGAAAAATGAGAAAAATAAAAATACAAAAAACCAATCACCTATCTACTTTCATTACTTAAGTTTTTAAAAAATAAATCTTTAAAATATTGATAAAATGGTCGATGTCTTTTGTCAAATAAAAAAAAAAATTACTACATTTTCATAGTCTAATTTTGCCAACAGCCAAGCTGAGATGCCTTCCTGATTAAATTGAATGTGGATAAATTATTGATATATATATATATATATATAAACCACTAAAAATCATATTAGTCACACACACACACACACAGCTCCACATTCAATTGAAATTAAAAACAAAAATATATCTTTTAAAAACAAATATCACACAATACATAGAAAATACAACCTCCACATACACACACACACACACACACACGCACACACACACAGAGGCAAATGAGAAACTGCTTAATAGAATCAAATGGAAAAAAACAGTGTAATATGATTCACAACAATTAAAAAGAAAAAAGAAAAGATGGTTAAAGGTCAATAGTACAAATGCTGGGCTTTCCTCTTCCCATGCTCAGAACATCCTACATTAAAACACACCCACATTTGCTATCAACTCTTCTAAAAACACAAATGAGATTGAACTACAAATAAATGCAAATCTACTGCCATGAACCTTTTATTTTGCCTCATTTCCTCTTCTTGGCTGGTGGCTGCGGGGTATCTTCCTCATCATCGTCATCATCATCATCCTCATCTTCATCATCATCCTCATCGTCTTCATCATCGTCGTCATCATCATCATCGTCATCATCATCACTCCCGCCTTCACCATTAACTTCTGGATCCTCATCCTCACCTCCCTCACTGTCAGGTCCTTCATCGTCTGAGACATCTCCACCTTCATCATCATGATCCTCTGGCTCATCATCATCATCCTCCTCACCATCATCATCAGAGTCACTATCCTTGTCCTCAGGGACATGTTCGGCCTTGGCATCTCCGCGCGGAGCTACAGGCTTCCTTAAAATTGAAATCACATGCAATTAAGATTTTTTCAGAGATGGAGACTACTTATCAACAATGGCAACCAAAACCAAAAGGACATTCTTTGTCAAAAAAAAAAAAAAACCAAAAGGACATTGAAGGAAAGGAATTCCACCCTTTACTTATTTCACCAACTATAAGTGAACCATCTGCTTCATGTGATAGAGCATGAACCTGAGACAAGATCAAGTTTTAGCATATAAATGAATGGATACTAAGGATGGTTAAGAGAATGCATTGAAGTAACATGTGATATTTGAAGGAGCAAATGGTACCCTTACATTCATGATATATGACAAAACTTAGAGCACATGAAAATACATGACTAAAATTATCGAAATAGCCAAAGCATATCATTTTAAATACCCTCACACATGAAGCTTGAGCTATAATAGACAGTCTGAGGAATAAAAAAATAGTGAGTGAGGGACACCATATCCACAGAATCATCAACAATTATATATAATTCAAGTTGGTTAGTTAAGCAGAAGCACTGGGTAGAACATTAGATTGATAAGAGTTACAACTAAATGAACTAAAGACAGAAAAGTAGAGAATAAACTCAACACTCCAAAAGTGGTTACAGTCCACGTCTATCTATTATGCTAAGCCAGAGGGAAGTGACAAGACATCATATGTTTTGAGAATTGAAACACCCAGAAAATCAAGGTTCTGATATCAACTTCATCTAAACTTTGGGAAGCCTTCTCAAGTTAAATAAACTTACGAATTTCATAACTAGTTATTATTAGTTTTTAGACCATGGGAAAGTTGGTCATAAGATCCTCCTCCAGCATATCATAAAAAGCTCTATGTTTGTATGGAACAATGAGTATAAGAATTTGCAACCAAAGAGCTGTCCTTAAAGCCTTCAGACAGCATCATCCGCATAATACTAATGTTTGTGAAGATGAAAGGCTTTGTTATAGGAATTCTCTTCACATGATTGGAGCAAACCTCTGCTCATATGAGACAATAAGGATAAGTACTTGTCACCCAAACTCATATATGTAGTCTTGGAACAGCACCAACATATGGCAAATGTTTTCTTGAGCAAGGGAAGCAAACTTAGCAATTAAAAAAAAAAGAAAAATTACCAATAATTTCATAATTGACCAGTGCTAATTTCAAAGAAAAAAAAAATTCTGATTAGAGCAGCATTAAGTGATATAGGGTAAATCAATTAAATAATTATATGGCTGCTATGTTCAAAAATAGGATAACACACCTAAATTTGAGTGTTTTGAGGTTACAAATGTTCAACAAAATGCATCTCTAGCAAACTCTTTTAATCAATCCAAATCCTATTCCAAAACCATAAGGAGATGCCAAAAAAATTGTATAATGGAAGTAAATCGCAACTTAAACATAGGTCTGCTCCTATGCAAAACCAAGATTTCCAGGTACCGTATGGATCCAGACCACTTTTTTCTGTCTTTATGTCAGCCAATATTTAAACAAACGAAACTAACAAAACAAACAAATCAAAAAGAAATATGTTAACTCAGATTCTTAATATCAACCTTGCTCTGCTTGACTATTCATTCTACCAAATCCATCAACTATAATAGATAAGCATGGATGCACCTAACTGCAGATTTTGCCCAATCAAGCCATTACTAACACAATTTTAGCCTGTAGGTGGAAGTTCATCGGACAGAGAAGTCCTTTGGATTCAATTATCACCAAAATCAACCAGATAGATTTCATTTTTTATTTAATTACATTTGCCTCCATTATTCCAAGAAAAATCAATGAATTATTTTATCATAGTAAGCTGGAAAGGAATTTTATATTCAAAGACTGAAGATTTTCCCGTATTGATTCTAAAATATGAACTGTGAAGTAAATTGAGGTGGGCCTGTCCTCTAGGATTTGGATTTGGAAGATGAGTACTTGTGTAACTACATCATTCTTGAAAGATACTTTTACATCTTCTGAACTTTCCCGAGCTCCCTCACATAGGTCATCAGGCAACTTAGTTTCAGCATGGCCAAAGTCAAACCTCCACTATGGTAGACTGTTGCTGTAAATATAGATTCTAAAATGTGTACCATGGTGAAAAATAGTGCACCACTATCAGCCACGCAAGAATATTAACCAGTGCACAACTCTTCAAATTAGAAGGTAAACCAAATAACTGCAGAATCTTATTAAGCATCAAGGCTAACACTAACAAAGAATTCTTACAATGTGAACACAAATAAATAAATAAATAAATATATTGGGCTCATACAACATGAATCAAGGACAGCCACTTAAGTCACTTTCTCTTATGAAGCATCAAAACTAACCCACTAATAAAGAATTCTAACAACATGGAGACAACACAAACACATAAAACAAACATACAACACTGACCAAAGATATCTATTGAATTAGCTTTTTAAAGTTTCATACATTGATACATACTAACACCAAAACAGTCTTGCCTTTAATCGCTTATCTAAGACCTGAGTCAATCACTACAACCATTAATTAAGGGTGAGCCTTGCTTATAAGTCACTGTAACATAATAAATTGATGTTTCAAGAGATTATTTCTCCTAATAACACCGATATTGCTCCCAAAATAAAGTGATGTTCATGAATCATATCCATGTTCCACAATATATTCCAACACCGGAACCTTACACTAATAACAGCAAAAAATAACTTAAACTAAACAAATATATGATCAAATAGGTGAAACCTTTGAGAAAAACAATATGTTTAGTAAACCAAAAGTACTATTCCTGGATCAAAATATCCAACAGCAGCTCGGATTTTTTTAGATTTTCTACACTCATAAATCTATTATCAATCACATTCATGTCTTATTTAGGTGTTGCCTTTCACCATTCAGCATCACCAACCACAATCTACTACCGAAACAGCCAAAACATCAAAGAACACAAAAGATAAGAAGGTTAGAATTGGTACACTAGGCCATTCAATACTTCACAGTATTTAAATCCTTTAATCTATGTGATGAAATCAGCCTCCCGAGTACATTGGATATAGGCAGACTCAAGAGACAAGCACCATACAAATACTTCTTCAATTTTTATAGATGGAGTCATCCCAAATGTTGAGACTTAAAGACAAATATGCAAGATAGAGGCAAGAACTCCCACATCATAAAGGCAGATAAAACAGTAAATTGCCGAATAAGATAGAAAGGGACTGAAATAGAACTAAGGCTAACATCTAATTTGACTTTCAACTAAACAACCATGAAACAAATCCAAGGCACTGAAAGCGTGAACTAGAAAAATATCTCACATTAAAACACTACTTACCCCAAATTACATTTTTTACTAATAAAAAGAAATAAGAGAACAAGATCATAGGAAAAAGATAAGATAAAGAAGATCCTATGACTAAGAGCAGATCGAAAAACAACTTTCTTTTTAACAAAAAATAAACAATAAAAATGTTTCTTTTATCCCAAACGCCAAAAAATTTAGATAATCAAGCAACCATTTCCAGCATTACCCAGAAGAGTACCTTCAAAACCACACAAACAGAAGAAGAAAGCAACTCAATTGAAATCAGTAAAGCAACCAAATAAACCACAATAACATCTTTCTCAGATCACACAGAAGAAAAATGATATTCCACACCATCCACATGAACCCAAACGCCTAAAATCCAAAAAGGAAAAACACTTAATCACCACGAAAAGCCCCTCCGGGTCACAAAAATTCAAACTTTAAGCCATTTTGCTGATGACTCTCGATACTGCAAATTTAAGGCAAAAAGAAAAGAAAAGAAAAAATAGGAAGGAATGAAGGAAAGAAAACCAATACCACAGAGAGAATCCAGAGGAGAGACTTCCCAGCAGCCAGAACAGCATCAACCAGTGAGAGCTCCAACATGGAAAGAAGAACCCTCTCAGCTCCACCATTCCGTTTCCTCATTAGGGTCGCCATCTCCACTCCAGCAAGAGCACCAGCAATGTATATCCTGCAAGGGCCCCAAAGCAGAGCTTTTTAGGGTTCTGTTTGACGAATGGGTAGGCAAGGGTTTTGGGGCTAGGGTTTTGTTTTTTAGGGTATTTAGCGGTGGCCCGGGTCGGATTCGTATCTTCTAGATCCGATACATTTTTTTTACATAAATACCCTGCAAAATCTTGAAATTATATAATTAAAACTTTTCGTTCCTCACGACTCACGAGGTCGTTAATCAATAATTTAATGATTTTTTTAATCTTTTCCAATCAAATATTAATGTGAAGTTTTGAGATCTTTCTTTTCTAATATTAATAAAATGAAAATAAAAATATAACAGTAACAGGCATTATTTCGTATTAATATGTGTGTATATATGTTTTTTTTTTTTTTAAAAATAGTATTTTATATTTTTCTGAAGATTTGGATTTGATATGGATCTGATGAGTTCATCCCATATTGTTGTTACTCAAATAGATAACTTTATTTCTGCTTCATCCATACAAGTTATGTGAGTGGTTTTTTCTAAGACGGAACACTCTTCACGGATGTGTGACATTCGGTAGCTTTGGCTTTTATGTGCATCTGATGAGTTCATCCAAATTCACACCGACTTATGTGAGACAGAACACTCCTACTGATGAATCCTGACATTCAGCAACTTTAACTTTTATGTTCATTGGATGAGTTCATCCAATGTTGGCGTTACTTAAACTGACGATTTTATCTTTGTAACTGACAATTTTATTTCTGTTTTATCCACATGACTTATGTGAGATGGAATACTCCCAACCAATGCATCATGACATCCAGCAACTTTGGCTTTTATGTGCATTCGCTGAGTTCATCCAATGTTGCTATTATTTAAACTGACAATTTTATTTCTGTTTTATCCACACCGACTTATGTGAGATGGAATACTCCCCATAGATGCGTCTTGACATCCAGCAACTTTGGCTTTTATGTGCATTCGCTGAGTTCATCCAATGTTGCTATTATTTAAACTGACAATTTTATTTCTGCTTTATCCACACCGACTTATGTGAGATGGAATACTCCCCATAGATGCGTCTTGACATTTTGTAGCCTTGGCTTTTATGTACATCTAATGAGTTCATCCAATGTTGCGTAAATGGCTGACAATTTTATTTCTGCTTTATCCACACCGACTTTTGTGAGACGGAATACTCCCCATCGATGCATCTTGACAATTCTGTAGCTTTGGCTTTTACGTGCATCGGCGTTACTTAAACGACAATTTCATTTTTGCTTCATCCACACCGACTTATGTGAGACAGAATACTCCCCATCGATGCATCTTGACATTCTGTAGCTTTGGTTTTTATGTGCATCCGATGAGTTCATTCAATATTGGCGTAAATGATGTTACTTAAACCAACAATTTCATTTATGCTTCATCCACACTGACTTGACTTCTGTGAGACAAAACACTCCCCATAGATGCATCCTGAGTCTTGACATTCGGTACTTTTGGCTTTTATATGCATCCAATGAGTTCATCCAAAATTAGTGTTACTTAAACCAATAATTTAATTTCTATTTCATCTGCACCGATTATAGTGTGTGGCTCCTTCTATGATGGAACACTCCCATATGATGCATTTTAACATTCGGTAGCTTTAGCTTAGGGGGCGTTCATTTCACTGTAAGTGAGGGGAAGTCAGAAAATGAGGGAAGTGTCATTTCTCTGAATAGAACGAAGAATTTAGGTGTTGGATGAAGTTTTATGAGTTTAAAAAAAAAATTAGAAGTGAAAAGAAATTAGTTTTTATAGATTGACTCACTTCTCCCCACTTCAGTAAAATAAATACTGAAGTGGGCTTAGTTCAAAATTCACTTCAGTCGGAAGTGGGGGAAGTGTCACTTCCCCTACTTCAGCACAAATGAACACCAGAAATGGAGGAATTCATACCACTTCCTTTACTTCCCCCATTTTCCCTGAAATGAACGTCCCTTACAGTCCAAAATGTTGTTTTTTAAACCAGGAGCATTGGAGATTAAAAATGGATAGTTTCATTGACTCTAGCGTGGTCGTAAAGGTTTTTTTTGGTTAATCTTCTTAAATTTTTTTTTTCTAAAATGATGTAAAATTGATATCATGTGATTACTGGTTTTATTATACATGATTTCTAGCAAAAGACTTGTATAAACAAACTTCAGTAATTTAAGTTATGAGGAAACTTTGGTTTTTTTCTTTTTATAATAAATAAAATTATTCAATCAAAGATAAAATCAAGGAGACGATAAATCAAGGTGAATCCAATTTCCGCGAAAGACGTAAATAAAAATATTTTTTATTTAAAATAAACCATTCACAGATATAAACTAAATTTAAATTTGTTATGATTTAACACCTGATTTATTAATATCAATAAAATTATGGAAAAATAAATAAATAAAAATGATCCCCAGTTGGTTAATGAGCAAAAACTCGGACAACTGTGCCGAACTCAAAATAAATGTCAACCCAACACCAATTATGAGATCCAGGGCTGAACATGAAACAGTGCATCCGTTAAATATAAGTAACAGTGTATCCATTAAATATATCAAGTAATGATATTTTTATAAAATAAAAATATCGCATTGATATTTCTGAATAAAGTTGATATTAAGTTGGCATCCGCATCCACATCATTCTCTCCTTTGTTTTTTTAAAAAATAATTAATTTTTTTATCATCTAAATCTTAACTTTAAACCTTTATTCCTGAATAGTCAATTGAAAACTCTCTTTGAAATAAAGCACAAAACTTTGTGATTTACTGTTTAAAATTTAAGCTTAAATTTTAAGTTTTAGGGTTTAGAACTTAGAGTTTTAATTTTTAAAATTTTGGATACAAGATTTTAAAACATTTAAGTTTAAGATTTAAAAATTTTAAATATAATTTTATCATTTTTTATAATTTTATAAATTTAAGATTTGAATTTGAAGTTTAGAGATTTTAGATGGCAAGTTAACATGACGTAAATATATTAAATAAATCTAATACATAAATAGCATCGCTCAAATAAATTACAGACATTTGGCTATTAACACTTAATTAACAAATTGTGTTAGACCAGTATGATCTTGACATGTCTGATCTTCACATAGCCAATAATTTTGTGTCATAAGATTTAAAAATATGTTGAAAACATTCAGTGAAGAACAATGCCTTGGTACAAGCTCTCAAAATCTATTTTCCTGTTGCAAAATGGTAGTCAACCTGAGTGATTACAATAGACAGGCTTTGAAACCCTTTTCCAGTTCTTGAGCATCTAGGTTTTTTCCGATAAATACGATTTTATTGATTCTTGGTTCATTTGAGCCCCACAATCTATCTGGTGATCCCTGAAAGATGTCATGAACTCCCTGCAGCGAGGTTTGAAAAGGAAAAGCAATATGTAAGCAAATGAAACAAAACAATTTACGCTAAAAGAAGAATGCAACAATAATATCACATAATTTACATATTGCTTGTATCATCACATAATATAATACTCTAGAAGACGATGTGATATTGGAAATTAATGAAAGCATTGAGATGGTAGTGAAAAGCAAATTAAAAAACAGTTGAAAGTTAAAGCAAACATCAAGCTAAAAAGATTCAGTACTCTTACAAACACAACACTGAAACTTAACATTACTGGTTTTCAATAAAAGAGCAGGCAATGTTCAAGCGCTTCACTGAGATAAAGCATAAAATTTCACAATGAAAAAATAATATCTGGATTCATCATGAAAAAGATTTTGCAAGTCCAAAAATCTGAACAGGAAAAATTGCCTTCGGCACAAAAAGAATTTCACAGGACCTTAATAATTGTAAGCACTTGAAAGTCAAACTGACATCCTCTCCTATCAACCTCAGGTCATATTAAAGTGGCATAGAAGAAAGTGATAAAAGTCGCACTTAGCTGCCTCTCCACCAGAAAAGGATGAAGACTATGCGACATATATAAACCTAAATATGGTTACCAACAAACTGAAAAAAGCCACACTTTCATAATAAACTGCATTTGCACAATAAAAGCAGGACACACGCATACAATTAATCTCAGCAATAAAGTAAGCAATACAACACAAACCTGAAAAACAAATCTCTCGGGCATGCCATCAACAGATAGGAGACCTTTCATTCGATAAATATCATCACTACGTTCCATCAACAATGTGCCCAACCACATATTAGCCTGTGATAGAAAATTACAAGGTCACCAGCAAAGTCCTAAATTAACTTCTATAAGGATCTCAGAGTAATAAAGTTAACAAGGGCAAAGACTATGTCGAACAAATTCTCCACCAAAACTGCACATGCATAATTAAGAAGTTGGCAAATCAAAAAATTGAAGGAACAAGAAAAGCAGACCTTTTCGAGATCTAAGTTCCCTTCACAAACTATGCTTACAGAAGAAACTCCAGGATCATGCACATGATCATGTGTGTGGTCATCTGTAACAGAAAAGATGGAAGATGCCTATTAGGGATAAAACACCGATAATTACAAAATGCTAAAAGCATGAAGTGCAATCTCATAAATAAAATATTGTGAGGTGTGAGAGACTTGCTGTTGAAAGGTGCAAATGAAACAAATAAACAAATTCCTTCTAATCAAATACAAGACTCTCTAGCCACAACCATTTTCGGAACTCTCTTCAGAATAAAATCAAGCCTTCTTATGTCTTACCCATCTTGAAATGGCAATCTACTTAAAAGCAGTTATTAAAAGAAGAACAAAAGACAAAACAAAATTTTCATTCTATTACTCTATAATTTATTTTTTACAGTATGGTATGAAGAACTTTCCTGAGAGTTCTAAGTTGTGGTTCGCTTATACAATTCTACTTTCACTTTCAAAACAGCCAAGAATGAAATAATGTATGGCCCCCTGGTTGCAGCACAAAGCTCATTAGCTTCCAGCAAAAAAAAAACTAATATTTGTCATCTCAATCACAAAACCCCTACAAAAGCCAAAAATTACATCTTACTTAAATCCTAATTTGAAGCTTTTACACAAGTATCTTTCCCAGAAGCCATGCCTTTCAGTTCCTTTGGCAAAAAAGTTCAGGCAAACACACACACACACACACACACACACACACAAATATGTAGATGTTCAAACAATTATGCTTTTTCCATTTTAGTATTGCCCATACACATGGTTAACAGCACTTTATTATGAATCTATCGTATAATTATTTGCACATGCATATAGCTGGCAAATGAGCAAACCAGCTTACACACAAATAAGGTCAGTGGGTTTGGTTATGGGGTGAACAAGTTTTTCTTTTCTGAATTATCCTAATTTGCTTGCCTTGAGCTGAACTTGAACATCTCGAGCTTGGCACAAGACTGAAAAAGATGGGCTTGAGCTCAAGTTAGGTACAGGAATTTGAGCTAGAATTGCCTCACTCAATCTCAGCTTGTTTACACCTTGATCAGCTGACAGTGTAGGGTGTCAGCCAAAAATAAATTTAAAAGGCAAGGTTTATGAATCTTTCTGCAGCTGAAAATACATCACAATTTTCATCAACATGGTGAAAAAAAAGATCAAAATTTCACACAAGTAAACATAAAATGGAATATATATACCAGGAAAACACTCAAATCGATCAAGATGATGACATGTATGCTATTCATCAGACATGGCAGGCAGAAATAGAATCTAAGATGAAAGAATGATCGAAATATTGACATAGAAGTGGGAAACAATTGAAAGTTTTATTGTACATACGTAAAAAATGTAAAGCTAACCATGTTTGTGGTCATGCTCATGATGATGATGATGGTCGTCGTGATGGTGACCATCATGATGACTGTGTCCATGATCATGGTGCTCCTCCTTTGAACCTTCTTCATTAACAACAGTCTCAATCCTGAAACAGTAAAGAATATAGCTTCATATACAACAACTGATAAGATTATATATACAAAAAAAGAATTCAAGCTAAAGCCAATCATCAGTATGCCCTGTCCACATGATCTGGTTCTGATTAAATATGCTCCAAGATAGTGATTCATGCTTAAAATTTTAAAATTTTAGCCATGTCTTCCGACACTAATAGAAATGAAAAAAGGGGATTATAATATGAGGACCAATGCCAGATTAGTTTAAAGGTTCTGGGAAGATCAAATTTTGCTGGCCCTGCAAACTACTCAAGCTTACAGCTTTCACATTACTTGATAAAGCTACTGTTCACGGTTAAGGCACATTACCTACGATATTCATTGTCAAAGATGAACAAATATACAGATATAGAGTAGCAAAATTTGAAACAAGTAGACTTTTCCAGTAAATAAGCATAGATGGCCAAATAAATTAAGAACCAAGCATGAAACTCACAATTTCATAATTGATGTAATCCTGAGTTCAACATTGTTAAAAGATGAACAGATAAGGAAACATCAACCTGTAAAAATGAAAGATAGAGGAAAAATACCTCTCTAGATCAAAGCCACCGATCCCAAGGACATAATCCAGTTCAACTCTTCCATACTCAGTTCTTTTTAAATTAGCCATACTATTGATGGTCTGCATTGACAGACAAAGGATGGTAACTCCAAAATAAAACTGTAGAGACGAAAGAAAAAAGAATGCTATGCAGATTTTGATCCTAACCTTTATCCTTTGGGCCAATGATGAGATTTCTGACTCACCAACAAGATCAGTCTACAATCAATAAAAAGTAGCTTAAGTCAGCTTTTACATCTTAAATAAAGAAAATATGCTTGTAACTATGTTGAAACCAAATAAGCAAAAGAAGGCAGGAATCAAGTATTGGAAAATGTGGCTCATGTCAGGATGAGGATTTATACACAATTGCAGAGAAGGTAACTAAAGTAAAGCTGACAGAATATTTGGTCATGTATTTAAAACCTCTTCAGCCAAAAGGAAAAGGCTGCAGCAATGAAAGCCTAGGAAACAAGGAAAAAAAGAAGACTTGAAGCTTGAGATAGAAGCCTATAATTTTTTAGTGTGGAATGCATACCAAGCTCTCTCCATTATAGCTAAGGAATTTATTTTTCCAGCTAAGACAATCGATCTCATTCATATTACTATATCACTAAATATAGAGGTGGCAAGCAAACCCATCAACGTTTTTAGAGTGTAAATGTGTGCAATCCCTCTTATTGTTCATGTGTGTCTTATTTTGCAACACTGGATTATTTCATGTTTTTCAATTTACTATTGTGCATGTGTGTAACTTCCCAATTTCATTTGACCTTGTCAAAGTCATAAATGACAAAAATATTTCATGCCCAATAAAGTCCAGTACAATGTATCAAGAAGATAATACTGACAAAATATAAAACACCCAACAGATGCATACAATTATTTCTCATTGTATAAGAGCATCTAGCTGAAAACAATATTTCTATCCAAGAACAAAGAAAGAAACCAAGCAAAATAACCATTCCACCTCCCATAAACCTTTTCATATCTCATATGAGGGATCAGATTCATATCATTAAAATGAAGAAAATTTGACGGAAAATATTTTAGAATAAGCATGCATACAACAGGCAATAATCATGGCTTGACCACGCAATGTCAATTTCCACAAAGTTTTCCTGATGTAAGGAAAGTAATTAAAACCTCTTGGAATAATACGTAAAAATAAACTTTACCTTGTTTACTATAATCCTATCCGCATAAGCTATCTGTTCAACGGCCTCATTAACCACGCCTTTGGGCTTAACCTCATCCAAATGACGATCTGCATGCTTTGCATCAACCAAAGTGACAACACCATCCAACTTAACATCATTGAAAATATTATCCTCCGCATAGAATGTTTGTATAATAGGTGCTGGATTGGCCAATCCTGAAAATGAACAATAAAAATCTCAGATGAAGGAAAATCAGATACTATGCACCCTGCTGAAAATTCAACAAAATTGAAGGCAGCATGTGAAGGCTTCTAGCCTAAACAACTTGCTTACATAACTTTGACAAGAGATAATTAAGCATAAACAAAGTCAGCCTAATTCAGAACATCCAATCAAAGTCAGCATAATAAATCCGTCTATACTCGCATATTCAACGTTAGTTGAAGTAGCAGTTAAGAGCATAAACCTGTATTAGCTTGAGCTAAAGTAAACTTTGATGGGCCAGTTTCCAATCAAGTGATTAAAACTTGACAAATTATGATGCATTAAGCTTGGTCAACTTAAGGCCTTCCAGGACATCATGAGAATGTGATCTAATGGCCAATAACACTAAGATATCACCAACCTATGGTTCATAGGGGCCAACTATTGATTATGTTCATAGTCTACAAACCAGTACAACGAGCAGACACTCGCCATAATGTTTTGATCCATTGTGAAACAGATCAACAATAAATAACCTTAACGACTCCCCTTTTTAGTGGCATTTCCCCTATGAAATGCATGCTGCCGGATAACAATAAAATGTTAGAAAAATTCAAAGACATCATTTGTGTGTTAACCTAAAATTTTGTCTTGATTTTGATTTGGGCCCAAATGGATTAACTCCAGTTCAGTTAGGATCAAAGTTGGTCCAACTGAGTCCAATTTGGTCATCCAATAATTCACCCAAGTCCGATTAGGTTGATCCGATGACCCCGCAAAATCTCTAACCACAACAAAATCGGTACCCCAACAATTGACAATAAAATACCAGGTGAAAGACAAAGATCCACTTCACCAAACTCTCCCTTAACCTTAACCAAACCATCAAAGCTACAAAAAGGGTTATTCTAACCCCAATGATGAATTCTACCCCAAAACCATTTATGCAAGAATAAAGTCAGTTAATCCTAAAATAGCGAGTAAATCTATTGATGAAATCAGCTAGTGATCCAAAGATTCCAAACAAGATGAGAGAATGTGGCCAACCTTACACTAATCCACCTCTTTAATCTTCACATTCTTCCTCAAACTTATCTTGCATAATTCTTACCCGAACACAACAAAAAGCCAATCATCACAAAGACGAAAACTAAAGTTGAATATATACTTTATCACATATATGATGGAAAATCAAAACTTACCCAAATCCAAATAATGATTTATGACAACACCCAGGAAATATAAGTTAAATAGAAAATCCAGGAACAAGCAACAGCTCATGAAGGTATTGTTAAAAAAACTCAAATTTTGAAATAAACCACAACAAAGTGATTCAATGTCAAAATTAAGGATTTCAAAACTGAGCATTCAATACACACTGATTTTACGATTGAGGAAATGCCTATTGGAAGGAGATAGTAATTTTTTTGAGAGTGAATACAATATCAAACATCAGTTCAAGTGAAACTTAATTCAGTGCCAAAACTTTTTGTGTGCAAAACAGTATGTTCAAAGTGAATGAAGAACACTAAAATCTAAGCAGAGCAATTTGTATTGACTGAGCATATTTTTAGACAACATGAGGAAGCATGAGTTGGTATATAAAGAGCAAGTTGAGTGTCTCAGAAGAATAAAAAATAATCAAAGATTTGACATACCCTCACTACTGGGAATATGTGAATACAAATAAACAGCCTTTTACCTGTAGTCTCAATAACAATATGATCAAATTTTCCTTTCTTCTTTGCAACCAATTCAGATATCATTCGAACAAGATCACCCCTTACAGTACAACAAAGACAGCCATTGTTAAGCATGATTATATCTTCAGCTCCAGTAGTTTTTGCAGCAACTAATGAACCATCAATGTCGATCTCACCATACTGAGAATAGAACACAAGTAACAACGGCATCAGACTGAATGAAGAAAGAATAAATAGTTGAGCATTCGCCCCTGTGAATACTAGTGTTATATACATAAACTCCATAAACCAAACCATGGATTGCAAAACAAACAATTGAGTGATATTATATCAACTTAGATAAAAAAAAACTTCTAAATCTTAACATCACAACTTATCTCCGAATCTAAATAAACTCTTCATTAATATCACAAAAATGGGATATGGCTAGTTTCATACACCTCATGATTAAATAATAATTACGTACATAAAAATCATTTCTCAAATGCTCATTTTGGGATTTCATACTTGATGCACATTATCAGGGTGAATTATATTCTGAGCCCAACGCTAATACACACTGGAAGCTATAAATATACAGGGTTGTACATGCAATTAAAAACTACAGAGGTGGACAATTTACCATATATAAATATAGTGGCCATACTGTCCGATACATACAGATTTTGACAAAGATCAAAGAAATGCATTGCAGTCACTTCATTGAGCAACAAAAACTAGACAATGAAAAATAATCAACTATACCAACCTCATTCTCAATAACTGCTATGCGCTTTCCATGGTCAGCCGTCAAGATATGATTCAACAAGGTTGTCTGCAGTCAAAACAATTTAAACCATATTATCACAGTTCAAACTTCATCACCTGGTTGTGGATTCAAAATCCCACCACCATGCAACACAATTAACACAAAGGCAAAATGGGGAAGATATCAACCAAACGGATGCCTGTAATACTAAACAATAGAGTCATGAAAATCTAAACTCCTTCTAATCTACTAGAATACAGAATTCCCAACCAAGGACAAAAAGGGTCCAAACATAAAAGGAAAAAGCACACCAAAGGGGAATTCTTTATACCTTCCCAGAGCCAAGAAACCCAGTGATAATCGTGGCCGGGATGCGATCATCCGGAGGGATCTTCGTCATGACATCTGAGTTCTCCTCTGCCGTCGACGCCGCAGACGCGGTGAACCGCCGAGTTGCTGCCTTAGATTTCAGCATGCGGACACTGATTGACGGAGCGGCAACCCGAGTAAGGGCTCTATGGGAAGGCGCGCGGGTACGGGCGAACAAAGCTGGCCGAAGACGGACCGTTGCAATGGCTACATGGCGCTTGGCGAAGCCCAAGAAGGTGGTAGCCAGGTCCGTCGACATCACCGCCATGGCTACTCTGAGAGAGAGAGAGAGAGAGAGAGAGGATCAACAGGGCCTTATCCTGAAAAACAAAGAAAAATCTTGGCGAGGGTTCTGGAATGACGTTGAGGGGCTGGGGTTTCGCTTTAAATCAGTTTTAATTAGTGGAGGGTGTTTTCCGCAAAAGTATCATTGAGTTTGTGTTCTTTTTACTAAACCACCCTCGTAAACAATAAATATTATTTTAATGGACCTTTTTTTTGGCGCAGCCAAATTGAAAATTTTACTATGAGCAAACATAATACAAAGAAATACAATAGCTCAAAACATACTGTAGTCTGTAAAGATCAAGCATGACAAACTAGAGATGGCTACGGCTGTCCGGAAAAATCGGCCCAACCTAAAACTGGCATGTCGCATGTCGGTTCATTGACCTATAACCTGCCCATCCTGTAGACGGGTCAGTTACAAGTTGAGATTTCCCAACCCGTGACCCAGTAGGTTGACTCGCTGGGTTAAAACCCGGTTTGAAACCGGGCTCCTAAATTTCAAAATTTAAATTTGAGGCCACCCAACGGATTGGGTTTTAGTTTTATTTATTTTATATTTTTTAATTTAGAAGTAAAAAAAATTCCAAAATTAATATTTGTAGTTTTTAAGATTGTTTTTATTTAAAATATTTTGCATGAAATATTTTTTGTAGTTTTCTATTCTTGTTATATTTAATATAATTATTACTCGTGGAATTTAAAATTGTGTTTATTTAAATAAAATGTATGAAATTAATATTTGTAGACTTGTAGACTTATTTATTTATTTATTTTCAGAAATTTTCTTATTTTTTTCTTTTTTTCCTGAATTTTTCAAAAAAAATCTGATTTTTCCCTATTTTTTTGTGAATTTTCATAAATTTTTAGATTTTTTTATTTTTTTTATCCGGTGGGCCAACCTGACCAGGCCCACCTAGCCCAATCTGCCGGGTTGACCCGCCAGCCCAACCCACGGCCCCATCCGCCGGAGCAACATGGTTTATTATTATTATTTAGTAAATGCATGTTGGTCATGGGATTTGAACCCATGACCTTAAACTTGGACAACAAAAACAAAACCACTTGAAACTTTCTTTATTTTTTTAACATTAATTAGAAAATTATATATAGATAGATGTAGGATATGGATCAAAATATTTTACATATATATTTAATTTATAAAAAAATTAAAAAGACCATATAATAAATTAAAAAAAACTATATAAATCAATATGAAAAAAATATCAAAGTATCAAAAAAATAAATTTTTTTATAAATATTTTTTTCTTTAAAAATAATTATTTTGTTAATCGTCTTTTTGCTCATAAAGACTAATTCCTACATCATGCATGACTCTTAAATTCTCTTAAATAGGAGCATTCTTATTTGTCACATATATATTAGATTATTTTTGTTTCAATTTATAAAATAAAAAAATTAAATTACAAAAAAATTATTTTTTTAAATTATGTATATTAATTTATAAAAAATATATTAGTAAAAAAGGAACATCTTTGAATAATAGTTAACACCATATTATTTTGATTAGTAACTTTTTTTCAATGACAACATGATGAGCACAATAATAATCCTATAGTTAAAAACCAAAATTGAAATCTAGAGCAGACCTAAAACTATAATAAATAAATAAGTTGATGATAACTTTAATTTAAAAATAAGAATACTACTTGATATGTAATTTTTTTGTTGAACTTAAAAAGGTGTCTTAATAATTTAATTTGATAGATAAACAAATAAAAAAATGTAACTTATTTTTATCCTTTTTGAAATTATTTTGATATTTCTTAAAAAAAATTTAGTTATTATAAATTATTTTAATTTTTTTGTTGCTTGGAATTAAATTTTTTTTAAAAAATTTGTAACTTCTTTATATTTATTTATTGTTTATATTTAAACATGAAAGATGTGTAGATCAATTGGGTAATGTGATAATTCCTATGGTGATGGTAAAATATTATAATTTAGTAATAAAATATTATTTAATATAATAAAAATGATAAAAACCCGCCGGGTCAAACGGGCCTGGCCCGGACCCGGCGGTTACTGTCATAAAACGGGCCGGGTCCGGTTCATTCTTTGAGTGAACCGGACCCGGCGGTTCTTTACTGTAGCACGGGCCGGTTCCGGGTCCGGTTTTCACCGAACCGGACCCGGCGGGTCGGGCCCGGCTGGCCCGGTTAACCGGCCCGTGCCCACCTCTAACTACAACCATCCAAATAGAGATAAATTCTCAGGGTAAACTGGTGGTTTGAGCCGCACATGTAGGATTTCAATGATCAACCCATCTATCTAAAAGGCACCTTCTTTTAAAGTCATTAAAATGACAACTAAACTTCAGAAATATTAAGTCTTTGATATGTTTATATACCCTCTCCAGGCTCTGTGGCTTTTGTTGAAAAATCAAATCATTTCTAGCTCTCCATAACATATAAATGCTAGCAGATAAAGCACATCTTCTGATTTGTGCTAGCAAAGATTTCCCACTAGCTGAAACCAACTCACCTCTCTTCTCCAATCCAAAGGTTTTTTTATGGACATTGATAGCTTCTAATACCTTCTTCCATACACTAGTAGAGAAGATGCATTCAAAAAATAAGTGTTCAACACTCTCTTTACCACAGTTATAGAAAGGACATTCATTGGTACGGGTACCATCAACACCCCATTGATATAATCTTTCCCTTGTTTGCAAACGGTTATTAATAACAAGCCATAGTGTAATAGAGTGACGAGGGATATTGCTCTTTGCCCATACCAACCTTGCCCAACACACTATTTCACCATCATGAGTAAGAGATTTATAAGCACTAGATACACTATACTGTCCTTTATGGCCTGGTTTCCAAGATACATTATCGTTCTTGTATGCATCAATAGAAAAATTGTTAGAAACATAGTCCCAAATCCTGAATATGTCTTCATCCATAGGGACAAGAAGCTCCCACTTATCATCCCTCCACAAATCACATACAAGAGCTTTCTTATTCACCACAACATTCTTAATGTAAATCCCAAGAAATCTATCCATAATAGACAACTTCTATTGTTATACATTTGATTTACAAATGGGACGGGAGTACAACACAAACTATCCAATCGCACAACTTCTTAATTTTTTTATATCTCTAAAACCTCGGTACAAAAATTTTGGCAAAGTACAGGACAACTTATGACAAAATTGTCCCTATTTAAAATTAAAATTTACACTACTCATTAAGAAGGGATAACATGATTTATTTTATTTATTTATCTATTTATTTATCTTTTTTTAAAATTTATTTGTTTATTTATCTATCTATTTATTTATTTGTATTCTAGGATTAAGATATTAATGAAAATTTGTTTGTTGTGGATTAAATGTTTTTAAAATTATGTTAATTTTTTAACTTGCTGCTATGTTGTTCGGCATTGTAAAATTTGATAAGATTTTCATAAAATATTATTATATACTTTTTATTATAAATAAATATATAATAATAAAAAGGTATTATCAAACACTGAACAACAAAAAAAAACTTTGTACTATTCAATGAAAATTAAATATTAAACAACACAAGCACTTATGCTATACTTTAATTATTTGTATTGTATTATACTGCTTGTGCTGCTTTCTTTAACGAATCAAACGGACCCTAAAGTTTCTGTCTCCCAATTTATACTCGAAAGGCCTAATATTTTAATGGACTTCTTGGTTATTTGCAAACAGCTTATGTGAATTTTTTTGCTTAAGGGTTATTTTTGCAAAATATGCCTTTGATTTACTAAATACCTCTAAATTAAAATAAATAATTTTGAAAAACAGCTACTTCAATTGTTATGCACTATCATTTTTTTATTATTATCAAAATCGATTATATACTCTTTGTCTTGATTTTTATAACTTTTATGTATTAATTTAGAGATAGTCATTTTAATAGTTAAGAGAGCCTTACCTTTGTGAGCACCAATGCTTTTAACCTAACAATTCAACATTGCAAATTAAAAGAAAAATATCTAATCTCCGAGAAACTATATGAGGATATCGCTTGATCTTTTCGAGTGAGCATTATAGTGTTTTTATTTATTTTTTTTTGCATTAATGTTGGAGTTTTTTTTTCTTGTCCTCTATTTTTATTTCTGTATCCTTTTCTTAGGAAGAGAATTTTGATTTTTTTTTTATTTTTATAAATTATAGTCTATTCACTTTATGAATATATTACAAAACATTGAGTTATAAAAAAAGTTACGTCATTTTGTAGAAGACCACAACTTAAATTTTATATAACCAAAGGGTGTTTTGCTTAAATTCCATGGATTTGTAAAATTGGTCGTACTAAAAGGCTGCTTTTACCCAAAATAATAATAATAATAATAAATAATGCAATGATTTGTGAAATTTGGAAGAACAAGTCAACAACACCCTCATGGACTTTTTTTCAATATTTGAGAAAACTGGGTTTTTGCAAAATTGATCCGCACTTCAATAATAAATTTATATCTAATGAAAAGATTTAAAAAGGTAAAAAAAAAGAAGATAAATTTAGCTTTTTGTGATTTTACAGAAACTCTCGTACTTATTTTTTTACTAAAACTTTTAATTGGTATTTCATGTTAAGATTGAGTCGTTGAGAATTCAAAAGGTAGGTATTTCTTTGATTTTTTGATGAAATAATGTACTATTTTGATTTTCTTAAATACCAATTTCAATAAATAGAGAGTGTTTTGCAAAAGTGTTAATAGATTTGTAATATTAACTCTGTTATTTAAGGGGTGGGTGTTTTCACAAAAGACACTTCTATAACAGGTGCATATCAAAAGGTCTTGTGAACTCCAACCAACAAATATCACTATACCAAATATCCTTTAGTAGTGTTTTTCGACCTAGATCTCTTATCAGTATATTGACACAAAGTCCATCAGATAAAGTATTTTGTGTCCTTGTCAACGAGATAAATTTGAACCTTAATTTCATGGTGAAGCACATGTGGCTTAGGTTTGTTTGGTTTACACGTAACATAAGCAGTACAGGATAACACAAGGCAAATGAAAATGCAACAAAACGCATTGTGTTGTTTAATATTTGATGTTCAATGAATAACACATCATACACCATTTGATTCACAGAAAAACTAGATAAAAAATGATAAAATTATTATGAACCCTTTGTACTATTTTGATGTCAGTTGATGGTTAATGGTCGATTGACAACAATGGTCAAATGGTCTTGGTGGTCAACTAACGATGGTTAATCGTAGATGATGACCAAACGGCGATGGCGCCCAGACGATGTCAGTAGCTGATTGGCAGTGATCAATGGTGGTTAGTGTTTGTTGATGGTAATCGTGTATTGGCAGCTGGTGGATGAGCTCAATTTGCTTGGTTTGAGAACCAGGCAAAGTCCGTGGTTCTCGTCTATCACACACGATGTCATATATCTACATGGAAAAATTAATTACAATAGGAAAAATTAAATGGACACGTGACATCCCTATAACAGGTCAGAATAAAGGGACTTACTTGGTTCTCAAATTAGGCAAGTCTCTCGTGGTGGATGATAGTTAATGAAGTCCAATAATAGGTGGAGCATAATATTTCTTTTTAGTTAAAGGTAATAATAGTTTTGATTGCACAATTTATTTGTGATTTTTTTATATTCATATTAAAAAAAAGTTATGTTACAATATCTTTTGTTTTCTCATGTACCAAATGTATTGAGCTATTAATTCCATTTAAGCAATGCGTTTCGGTCCGAATTTGCAAAACACGCACATATATATATATATATATCACTTTAAAAATACTACCATTAAATATTTAAATCCACACCAACATCAACTAATAAAAAAAAGTTTAAATAGATTTTTTTTAGAAAAACTCCTCTATATAAGATAAAGTTCATGATTATGTCAAACCTCAACAACAAGATATTTATCGGGATATTTTTCCCTCTTTTTTATTCTGCAACTTGCATCAATACTCCTTTATCAAAATCATATTCGTTTTCATAGATTTTAATAAAAAATTATTTTGCTTACAGTTATATGATAAGAAAACAATTTAAATTTGTGAAAAAAAATTAGATTTATCTTTAACAAGGTTAATTTTATTTTTTATAAATATTTTAAATAACATATTATATATCATATCTAAAGAGAAAACTCTTAGTTGAACAAACCAACTCCAAGGAATCTAGGTAAGATTTTTTTCACAATTATTTTACAATATTTTATTATTTATTTAAATTATTATTAAATTAAAAAATTAATAAATTACATAAACAAATATCCCAGTGCAATGAATTTTACCGAACACTATTATAATAATAATAATAATAATAATAATAATAAGTCAAAAAAAATACTTAGCTTATGATGTGTTTATATAAAAAAAACCAATTATAAAAATAAAACATCACTCTAGTGCTAATGTAGGCCCATATGTAGAAAGCGACAGGTTCCATTACGTGCACAAGCGTCCAACCGTAATACCTTCCGGTTCTATTAAAAAAAAAAATAAAGAAAAAATAAAGCAAGTTAAAAAGAAAAAGAACAAACAATAAAAAAAAAAAAGTAATATAATAAATTTTAAAAATAAATAATAATTATAATAAAAAAAATCTCCGGGTAAATGCGGGCCCCACTCTATTCCTCTATCTTATCCAATCCGAGCCGTAGACTCCGGCCGCCACCACCGTACACGTGGCACATATCACCGCTTCGGAGTTGGGCATGGCCACCAGCTTCTTCCCACTCTTCCCGTGAGAATAACTTCAGTTATATCTCTTCCTCAATCTCTATCTCTATCTCGCTCTCGCTCTTGCTCTCGCCTCGGGAGGGCACCTGGGGATTGGGAGGGATCATCGATCGTTGTTGATCGTTTTGTCGGTTTGGTTTGGCGAGGCTGCGGTGACGATCGTGGTGATTGGAGGTGAATGAGTTTATCTGTGATTTTTTTTATAGATTGATTGCGATCGTTCTCGGTTTTGTGGTTTTTGGTTTGGTTTTCGGGGTTGTTGATGAGGATTTTGGATTTTGATGTGTTTTTGTTGGAATTTTTTTCGAGAATATGGAGGTTTTGGAGATTTTTGTGTTGGTTTAGGTGTGGAAATCGGGAAATGATGGTGAAGCTGTTGGATTTTGTAGGAAGTTGTGATGATTGTTCACTTGATAATTTGTGTGCCTTTGTGTAGTGGCTATCAAGGGGGTTTTTGTGCAAGAGATCAGAGTTCTGTTGTGTGTGTGTGGTGTTTTTTTTCTCTATACTTTGCGATCTTTATAATTGGGGGAAAAGTTTGCAACCTCTTATACCTTTTAGTTTTTGGTTGATGAAAATCAGGGAATGATTAGAGTGGAAAGGTAGAGATGTTTCTAAGTATTCATTTGATTGTTTCTCTGCCGTGTGTTTCACTTGCACTCAAGTATCAATAAGTTGTTTTTTTTATGTATTTATTATTAATTTTTAGTTGATTTTTTTGGGTGTTTTATGCTGTGCAATCAATTTATTCAGTCTATGATTTGAAATATGCATCCTCTTCTACTTCTAAATTATGGTTTATGATAGAGTTGATCAGTGGAAGTTGTTCTGGTTTTGTAGGAATGCGCAAGTGAAAGCACAGATATATTTCGTGTGGGGCATAGCATGAATTGAATTGATCATAAGATATTTATTACAATGGGGGGAGCTTGCTCGAGGAAAAGGGACTTGGTGGATGATGGTGATCCCCGTGGAGCAGTTTCTGGGAGATACAACAAAAGCGGCAGTTCAAAACAACTGATGTTTGCACTGTCTCGCTCTAGCTCTGATGCTCTTCAGAGGAGACAGGGAAAGTGCCCATCTTTGATGGAACTATGTGTTCGGAAGATTTGCGAGGTACAGACTATTTTAATTTCTTGATGGGTTCTTTAGGTGGATTTCCTTTCACCTTTTGCCTGAATTTGGAACTTTTTAAATCTTCTAAATTGCACAATGTAGGACATTGGGAGGTATGAAAGCTTCTTTATGCTCCCACGTGATGTTAGTCAGCAAATATTTGATGAATTGGTGAGGTCTCGCCGGCTCAGTGAGACACATCTTGAAGCATTTCGGGATTGTGCTCTTCAGGTATGCAATATCTTTCCCTCTAGTCATTTTTTAGCAATTGAAACACAATGAAAAGTCTAATTGATAATAAAATTTAAACGGTTACCTTTATTCCTTGATATATCCTCTTAAATTTAAGAGCTGGTATGTCCATTTAAGAGCTGTTATTTCCATTCCTTGATATTTACTTGTTTTCCTTCATCTGTGTACTCGCTGTATTCTGTCTTTTTCTTTTAAGTTATGTGCTCATCATGATAGCTATTATGTCTTTCATGAAATAACTTGTTCGAAGTGCTAACAGCAGTTTGATCACCTTCTGTGAGCACATATTTTACGATAGAAGTAGCACTTAATAAAGACAAGTTTTGGAATGGTTTCCTCTGAAATTTTGAGACATTGCCTCTAAACTTTTATCTTTTTTGTGGATTAGGATATTCATTTAGGAGAATACCCCGGAGTGAAGAACAGTTGGATGGACGTAATCTCCTCCCAAGGTCAATCCTTGCTGTCCCTTGATATCTCCTGCTCCGATATCTCAGATTCTGGGCTTTGCCATCTGAAAGACTGCTCCAACCTTCAGAACTTAATATATAATTATTCTGATCAAATCTCAGATCGTGGCCTGGAATTCATTTCTGGTAATATATACTATCTTGTGTTCATGCAATTTGGATTTTTGTTATGCTTCTACTGTCATAGTTTAATGATGTTTTTTTATTTTCTATTTGATGTTGTGCGACTTTAAACATTAACATGTTCTAGTGAATTCACTGTATTAAATTCGTTGGCCATGAATCTGTGAACAAATAGTAGACTCAGGTGATGAATAAGTAAGAAGCTGTTTTTTGATTTCTTTGTCGGAAGGAAATTGTGGGAACATGAACCATCAGCTCGAGAGCCATAGTATCATAAAGTGGTTTGATATTGAAAGGTTGTTCTTTAATACATGCATACTAATGTCTTAGTTAAATGGTTATGCTGGATTTAATTTGCAAATAATCTCATTTGCAGTAGGATTCCATGTGGTGTTGGAATGAATCTGTAAGAAACTGTGGACATATTTTCTGATTTTCTAAGGTGAAAAAGTGTTGTAATGGGATTTTGGCTATGGTTTTGGTTTTAGAATAAATGGAGTAGACAGAATTTCTATCTATCTTTTTTTTTGGTTAACTGTAAGCAGCTACACTGAGGAAGCATACAGAATTTGATTACGTTAATGAATTTCTGTGCAATTATCTTATTGTTGCATGGTGCTAATATCTATGTTATTGGTTTATTATATCATGAATCTTATGTACCTTGAATTCTTCTTCTTTTAATTATTGAACTGTTCTGGCTTATGTCAATACAAACATGCACTTTATTGGATTAATAAATTTATTTTATGTTTTCCAGGTCTTTCAAACTTGACATCATTGAGTTTTAAGAGAAGCAATGCTATAACTGCTGAAGGAATGAGAGCTTTTGCCAACTTAGTTAACTTGGTGAAGTTGGATCTTGAGAGATGCTTAAAAATTCACGGGGGAGTAGTTCACTTGAAAGGTTTATTCTTTGGCTGTCCTAGATGTATATCTACTGTGCAAGTGCCCTTGATCTGAATAATGAACACAAATTTCTCTAATCATAGCAGCTTAATTGGTATAAGGTTTATAATGTATTACACACATTTTTTAACCTTAGCCATCTTTTCACAACTTTTAGATGATACTGTACTTGATTCTTGGGAATGTGGTCTAGCTGGATGGCTATATTGATAGTTGCATCTTGCATCGCTTCAATATTAGCTTAACTCTGAATGTTTTCTCTCATCTTATTCATTACATTTATTTTAGAATTTTGAAAATGAGGACTTGGTGGAGTTATCATTTACCTAGAGCATAGCTGGCATAAATTGGCAAATTGTTGTGGGTACTGAATTATCCCACACCATGTGTGTATGTAATGGTTTTTCCGAAAGGCTTATTTTGTAATTTGTTTATGTGAAATCATAACGCTGTGTATTAGCCTAATCTCTAGCACCTTCTCTCGGTTCCTCAGCTGCCATTGGTCATATTAGGCAAGCAAACAAAAACCATAATTGGGCAGCATAAGGCATCCCGATAACAGGAAATTCAGCCCGGAAATTATTCTAGTTCTAGCTTGACAAATTCATTGCATGGTTCCATTTAAAAATCCCTGTAACACCTTTTCAAGTTGCTCAATTATGGAAATTGCTTATAATTAATGTATGGTGCATGTGCCTATTCATTCTTTCTCTCTCTGAACTGTATTATTCTTCTTATTTTTCTGGTGCACTTCCATATTCAGGAAAAGGGACTATAATTTTTCCTGCATAAGTTTTAATGCTGTATACTATTCTTTATGAAGATGTATAATCCATTTTCTCTATGCAGGCTTAAACAAACTAGAGTCTCTCAATATTAGATGCTGTAATTGCATTACAGATGCAGACATGAAGCCGCTTTCAGGTGGTTCTCACTCTTTTGTTTTCAGCTTCTTTTCTTTATATTTTCTATTTTGTTTCCTTTTGTTTTGTTTTGTCTTTTTGGTTTTGTTTAATTACAAAATTTCAGCTGTTGTAACAGAGAATCCATGCTGTTGAACTGAGAGCAGATATTTTTGGCTTCCTTTCTTTTTATTTATTTATTTATTCTTTCCTATTGTTTGCTTTTTTACAAATTGGCGGTTGTCTACCTGTACCATAGGTATTGATTTTTGTAGACTCGACTAATCCCTGGCCTTAGGGTTCTAAGTTATGCCAATCTTTCTTCAATTTCAGACAAGCTATCTTTGCAGAAATTTCCCTTGCTTCGTCTTCCTTTCTGAGCCTATTAAACTTCCAATTTTTGTTTCATCATGATTAATGTAATTAGTGTATTCACATATCTGCATTTGGCTCAGGGCTTACAAATTTAAAAGAGCTGCAAATGTCATGCACTAAAGTCACTGATGCAGGCATTGCTTATTTGAAGGGTAATTTCTTGTGAACTTCGACATTGTTGACTGAAATTGATGTTGAGTTGCCTGTTTTATTGAGAGTTATTTGTGGTTTCTGAACTCTTTTAGGTTTACGCAAACTTACTCATTTAAACTTAGAGGGATGCCCTGTGACTGCTGCTTGCTTGGAGTTCATCTCAGGTTTGTTCTTCATCTTACCTTCTGCAATAACAACCTGTCAAGTGACGTTTATTTTGATGATGTTTCTATGCGTTATCTTCTTCTTCTTCCTCTTTGTGGTGATGTTCCTGTGCTTTATCATCGTGCCCCTCTCTCTCTCTCTTTAAAATTTTAACTATATCTAAGAAAGGGATAAACAAACCCAACACAATTTTTTTTTTTTTAAAAAACAATCCCATACTTATTGATGTGACTGCACCGCAAGTGGCCTGTCTTGGCCCCTTGAATTTACTGCTAATTGGCCCATGGCTTGAGTTTGATCATCAAGTGTATTTGATCCTAACACCTTCTTTGGTGGGGGGATAGTAATTATTCTCCCACTAAATAAGATGGGATAGTCACTAGGCAACAAATTTATAAAGATTTAATTATCTAAATAAATATATTTTAATAATTATTTATTGAAAATATTAATATTAGTTATTAGAAAAATAAATTTTAAATATTGAATTATTTAATTTTTATTAGTATTAATTATTTTTTTGGGTTAGTTTAAATAAAATTTTCCTCCAGTCTAATATTTGAAAAAAATTCCCTTATTTCTCAACCAAGCATCCCAGACAGTCTCATTAAAAACTGTAGTTGAACTAGGGTGTGCTGAGATTACATGAGTTCGAGTTATTACAGCTCAACTTTAATGCTTCAACACAAATAATATTACATCTACATATAAACATGAATTTGTTTATGCTCAGAGTGGTGTAATCACCATTTCCTTACCCGTTTGTGGCCATGAATCTTGCTATATTTTTGCACTAGTGGACAAATTAGATGTATTCTGTCCTGTTATACGTAAATAGGTTACTGATGTTTTTTTATACTTTCATATGTAAGGATCGATCCTGCAATGATCACCTACAATATTTGTTATTCACTTGGTATTAGTTATTGTTTTCTGAAAAGTAATTCTGATGGTATTCATACAGTTTTCGTTTTCGTTTTCTTTTTCTTTTTTGTTATTTCCCAGGATTTATTTCTTTACTAGATCTGAATCTTAACCGGTGCGGTCTATCTGATGATGGTTGTGAGAAGTTTGCTGGTCAGTCTGTAATTTGAAAACTTTTCCTCCCATTATGATCACCAAGTTATATAGCATTTTCTGTAAAATATTCATTGAACAGATTGTTTCTATATTTTCCTGTTCCTGTTAGTTAATATCTGTTATAAATGTTCAGATACAATTATAGCATGTAAGTGGTGTGAAAACAGTTGCCTGAAATTACTGGCAGGGGTGGACAGTGTTGTAAGCACTACCATGACCTGTTACACTGGAAATTTATTACCCAGGAAAGGGATACCCAGATTCTCTGTAACTGACTAGAAACAATTTATGAGGCGGGGCACATTTATCTAAGCATGAATTTATCCAAAAATTAATATGAAGCCAATTCAGGAATTCTAAATTTCTGAAACTTTAATAGTTTCAATATCTTTAAACAGGATTTTTTGTCACATTCAACAATGGATGTGCTAGTTGAAGTCATGCACACATTTAGGTTTCATTTTCAATGTTAATTTGTTATTACTGGCATTCACGCCACTGAAGTTCGTTGCCTCCACAGATGATTCACTTTTAGTGTTTAGGTGTTTATTTCTAACCTCTTTTTGGCATAAATTACAAGTTCTCACATAAGAAGTCTTTCTTCAGCCTTTGAGTTTATCAATGGAGTTTTGATTAGATGTGGATTATAGTTTCAACTGTAGATTTTATGTTGTTGTGGATGCTTTACTTTTCTAGCTTAATTGGCAAGTTTGATATCACTTTTATTGAGTAAATTACGTGTTCTATAACCACAGAGATGCTTATCTTTTTGACAACGTTCTATTTATATTTTCCTTCACTGGCATGCATATCATTTCATGTGTATTTGAGGTGCAGATTGTCTTTGATTTACATTTGATCCTTTTATTTCAATCTTCCAGATCTTGTTAAGTTGAGATCCCTTAATTTAGGGTTCAACAATATCACTGATTCATGTCTCGTCCATTTAAAAGGTAAAATTCCTATTTTAGCTCTACATTTATTTATATATCTGTCCCCATGTTACAAGCTGATGGACATACTATTAAACAAATATGTATTATTTGCCCATTATTGAGGGTTATTTGAGGGTTACGTAGAATATCTCTGAATCCTTTTCTTGAGCATCAAGTTATCAACTATAAACTGCTAACTGGTTACAGGCTTTTGGCTTATTTGGGATATATACTTATTTGTGTGTGTGTGTGTATGTGCGTGTCTTTGAGCTTTCTGTTCAGTTCTTCTGGTTCTCATAGCAAGTGGTCAGCAAGCCACATTATTCTAAATTATATCTTTATTTACTTTGATTGCGTTGAATTCAAAGCTTTCAAATCTCTTTCATTTTCCTACTCCTAGAAATCTGTTAGTGTTGTTTTTATATATATATATATATGCTTCTGAATTCTGTTTCATCCACTTTATTGCTTAGATATAAAATCTCATTGCAGATTTAAATAATCTGGAGAGCTTGAATTTAGATTCTTGCAAGATTGGGGATGAAGGCTTGTTGAGATTGAAAGGTGGGTTCTAAGATTGCTTTCAAATTGTTACTGCTATATTTGTGTGGCTTTGTTTCCATTTAAGGCAGATTATGGCCCTGATTAGGAGATGCATTTGTGAAATTTCTAAGGATATTGGTTCTAATCGGTGCAATTTGTGAAATTTCTAATGAGTATTGGTTCTAATCAGTGCAAGTTTTCCTTGGCATCTTCAGTTCAATACCAAATAAGACATGCACATCAAAATATAAATTATGTTACCTATGATATCAAAATATAATTTTTGAGAACTGAGTTTTTTTCACAAACATTTAATATAAACTATATGCTGATGTTCATAAGATTTATATTTATTATAGGATTTGGCAATATGGTTTTGCTTTCTTTGGTGTGGTTTCCCTGTAGATATCTAAATCATGGTACATGTATATTTTCTTACCACTAGTCATACTCTTATGCATGATATCATGTGATGTGGTTTAGGACTTCTACAATTGAAGAGCTTGGAGTTGTCAGACACGGAAGTTGGAAGCAATGGACTCCGCCATCTCTCTGGTTTGCGCTCTATCCTTCAAATGGCATGCAAAAAAACTACTAAATTCTGCACATTCAGTATCTTGCCAATCTTGAACTTAATTATTCTGCTTCTTTGGATTTCAAATATTGCCTTTTGGTATTCCATGATATGTACTCATTATATGTATGGTTGTTTGCATACTTGTGTTGGTGGCTAATTCATGATGCCATTACAGGAATTTTATCATCTACATGTTTTTTTATGTGTTTCTGTGATAGTGTTGTACACCGCAGCCCTCATTTTCCTAGTTTGATCCTTGATTCTATGGTTTTCCCCTTCTAGATATTATCCTTTTGCAGTTATGCTTTATTTAATGTCATCTGCTCCTCTCGGTTTCATTTGCTATTGTTTTTATTTGATTCTATATTCATTAATTCAGCGTGACATTATTAAAAATTGTGTAGATCATTCTTGCTTTGTGGACCAAGAGATACCTTGGTTTGGTAACTTTGGTTGCTTCCAATGGCTGTGTCTGGTCTATTTTTGTGGACAACATCCCCAAAACAGAAAGTTCCCAGCCAAATGATCAGGGGACGTAAATGTGATACTTTGTTGAATGTAGAAGTTTTTGGTTGGAGCAAAATAAGAAATCAGTGGTTAAACTAGTTGAGTATGGCCTGGAAGGATGAAGTGGTGAAGCTGTTTGGATATGTTATCTACATTAAACTTAGGAAAAGTTTATGGTTGAATAATTGCTATTACATTGGTAGTGTTAGAGAATATACCCTTGAAAGGTAGTGGTTTTCAAATAATCATAACTCAGAGGGTTACTTTCTGTAAACTGAAAAGGGTGGATGTTTCATGGAGAGCTTCCTAATCCTTTATAGGGGTAAGGGTTGTATTCATCACTCTGATTGAGTTCATGTGCAACTTTTGATCTTTTTTACATTAGATATTCTAGAATTGTTGAGAGGAACCTATAAAGAGCCTACCATACAAAATTTTTTAAAATAGTTCATTCGTTGTTAGTTGCATGCTATTCAGTTATTGTTCCAGTCAACTATGCATGTTTTGAGGTTTTTTTTTTCAAATTTGTTTTGAATTTGTTAAGTTTATCCTTTAGATATAGTTGGGATCAAATCCTTTTTTTTTTTAGATAGGACCTAAATTTCTTCCATGGGGTAATTTGGGTTCAAGTATAGCTAGAGAGAGAGATTTCTTTGTTTTAATTTTTTATCTATATTTTATCATGGTTATGTTACCAATTCTAAATTCTGAAAGGTCTGGTTATTGTTCTGTCCTTGAAATTTCAGCTGGCTTAATTCAATGATTTATCAAATCTATGAATTGGGCTGTATCAGATACAACTTGAATTGAAAGCAAGGAATTTCACAAACCATTTCATCTGATCACATTCTTGTATGAAAATTGATGTATGGTTATTAAAACATCATTGATGACGTTCATGTTTGTTAAGTGTCATCTTCTGAATTTTTACAGCAGATTATACGTGGTTCTTTAACTCAACTAATAGGATGACAGTGGCTTCTATATTTTATTATCCAACTACTATGCTATAAGTGTTATTTGAAATTAGAACTTATCGGCTTGATTCAATAAGTATATCATTCATGGTTTTATGATGGTAAGTCTTTTACCCGTTTTCTTTCATCAGTGTTGTCTTGTGATAAATCGGGATCTCTGCAGCATGCCAGAATGTAAATTTTGCATTTTAGTGCTCTGAGCAAACTGAAATACTCATATTATATTGATTTGTCTTTTCAATCTGTGGATGTTATTTATGTTGACTTTGTGTTCGTGTTGTAGGCTTAAACAAATTGGAGAGTATCAATCTATCTTTTACTTTAGTAACAGATAGTGGTCTGAAAAAGTTATCTGGCTTGACATCCCTTAAATCACTTAATGTGGATGATCGGCAGATTACAGATGCAGGCCTGTCTGCTCTTACAAGTAAGTCCACTTTGTAAAATGTACTAACACGGTTGCTAACGTGTGGTTTTATTATTATTATTATTATTATTATTTAAAAATCAATAATAATAATAATAATAATAATAATCTCCCAAGATGTAGATTGTGTCCCATTCTTCTGTTATGGGTTATTTTTACTACTTTTGTCTATTATCATTGTTCTTAAAATCTTTAAATTTTGAAAGTATTTAACAATTGAAATATGAGTAGTATGACACTTCTGAGACTTGCTATCTCTATGCTTAAGAGTGTTTTAAGTTTCTGCACTTATATGATATGCTTTGAGGGTTCCCAATACCCACAGCTGCCTGATTCATCATAGACCAGATTTAGCTACTGCTACATGATTAGCAATTAATATATCTGATGTTGCGAGTGTTGCAATTATTTCTCTGTGTAACATGGGTAAACAATATTTGATGATGCAGGCCTGACAGGATTGACTCATCTAGATCTTTTTGGTGCTCGCATTACAGACTTTGGAACAAATTATTTCCGAAGTAGGTGAAACTAATAAACAGTTAACTTGACCTTCTCAATTTTTTAAGAAAGAAATCTAGTTGATATATATTCCTACCCAGGCCATAATCTACTGAAAAGATCAGTGCATATTGACAAAATAAAATGTTATATCACTACAGATTTCAAAAACCTGCGATCTCTCGAGTTATGTGGTGGATCTATAACTGATGCTGGTGTGAAGAACATCAAAGACCTTACCTCCTTGACTCTGTTGAATCTTTCTCAAAACGGCAACCTCACAGATAAGACCTTGGAATTGGTTTCAGGTATTGCAATATAAAACTAAAGCATGTTAATTTGCGTCATTTTATCTAATTTCTAATGGTACGACGACTGTGTCTCCATACAGGATTGACTGGCTTGGTTTCACTCAATGTTTCGAATTCTCGCATTACCAATGCTGGGTTGGTGCATCTCAAACCACTGAAGAATCTGAGGTCACTCTCTCTCGAGTCGTGCAAAGTGACTGCGACCGAGCTGAAGAAGATTCAGTTGGCTGCTCTTCCCAATCTGGTAAGCGTGCGACCCGAGTGATTCGCACGATCAAGACCATGTAAATAAATCCCTATCGTGGATGGAAAGCACCCTGTAAATTTGATTTGCTTTCAGAACTGCAAATGAAAGGACACCCATATAAATATATGCCCATATTGGTGATGGGTGTAGTGCGCTAGTAGGAGCGCATGTAAATATTAACCTCTATGATTTCGTCAGGTTTGTGGCCAACCTAGTGCTGAAAGTGAAGCATCTTTCAAAGCATGCAAACAATGCAAAATGAAAGTGTAAATATAATGCTTCCTCTGCACAACTTCTTGGTGCCGCCTACTTCTTGGAGCTGCTTTCTTGTATATATAACCTTTATCAATCGTTGTGTCATGTTAAGCAGTGATCTATCACCTGGGTATGTTGTGACGTTGTTTAACTACTCTCTCAAGTGATCTTTTAGCCATTCTCCAAAGGAAAATTCTAGTTAAAAAAAGATATGTATTTAATTATATATATCTCTACCAATATGTTTTATTTAATGCGTAAAATTACAAAATATTTGCAAAAATTAATCACATTTTTAAAGTTACGATTAACACTACTGCAATCCTATTTTTGGGTGGGAAAAATATATAAACATTTTTATGAGTATTTCAAAACAAATAAACAAATAAGCTTCAAGTAAATAAAAAAGCACTCCATATGTATAATGTATAATGTATAATGTATAATGTATGTATAAATAGGTATGTGTACATACTTGAAATTTAATGTGTTCACTTTGCATAGGAATTAGTACATGCCAGGGACGTGCATATATGTGAAATTAATACCTCAACACGTGACTGATACTCATAGAACACAAAGCCATTTGGTACTTGTATTTATGCATTTTTCACTTGTATTTATGCATTTTTCACATACGATGTAAATTTTTACGCCCATCTAACGTCATCCGTCCAATGATATCTTATCCAACGGCTACAAGACACGGACCAGCTTCATACTAACGCAGCCCCACGGCTGAAGAGCAAAGTCTAAGAACTCCGATTTATCGACGACGACGAAAAGCTCCAGTCATGGCCATGACCTGCCGCCTCCTCTGTCGATCCAAAAAGGTGATCTCTTCTTCATATCATTGACGAAAACTCTGCATATTCTCTTCGCTTGAAGATGAATTTGTTTATGAAAATGTGTGATTTTTAGGTTTTGTTCTTAAAATTCGGTGTTGTATAATTATTTCAATTGTTTTGTGGATGTTTAGGGATGAAGTTCCTTCTTTTAGGTTTTCTGTTTTTGTGATCTTCTGTTTTGTGCAAGCCTAACCCTAGTTCAAGATTATTATTATTATTATTATTATTATTATTATTATTTAATTTTTAATTTTGCTGTTTGGGAAGTTGCTTTTTAATATTGGAAGTGGTGCAGTATGTTGTTGATCTTGTGTTTCTGTTACATTTTTTAAATTCTACAATTAGATACTTCTCAGATATTATGTGATACCTTGAAATGATATTGAATTCTTGTTGAAGGTTTAGTACTAATATGTACAGGGCTGTTGGAAGTGTAGATCTTTAATGTGTTTATAATGTTAAAAAGTTTTGAAGTGTATCTTTTTTTTTAATGGCATCACTGATGATCTGCTGGAGAGGTTGTGATTGTTGCTTTTCTCTTTTTATATGTGTGAAGTGTAGATTTTGTGCTTAAGTTATCTGTTTTTCTCTTTTACAGTTTGGCCTCTTGGAAAGAACATTGCTTGTGAGCTTCTTGATCTGCTGTAGAAATAATTTGGATGATAAATGTCAGTCTGCAATCTTCCTTTGCTGTATTGGTTCACAATTTTAAGCTATGATAGATGATATCTCATTTGTGTGATAATTTGTGCATATAATATTCTTTTGTGGATGCTGGTTTTTTTCACTGAAAGAAGTTAGTGGCTTGGTTTTCCCATTCTTTTCTAATCTAGACTATTTGGTGTATGCATTCTAGAGATTGACGATATTGGCTTTAATAATAAATCAGAATGATTTTCTTTTGTTACCGATTTCTAAATATTTGTATATATGAGATTTTCTTTGTTTAGCAGTTGTATGCTGGTCAAACCTTCTTGCAACAACATCATGCTATACCACTCCGGCTTTTTGCCAAAGAAGCTGGCCCACCTTCAATGCCTCCTCTCAAGGGAGATGGTTAGTAGATCATGTTAACATGTGGTTCTGTGGATTTAATTATTTTTAGGAAACAGGACATGTATATTTAATGCTTTATGTTTCTTTCAAGACTGAAACTTGGAAAATTGGTGCCAAATGTCTTTTTCGTTTTCAGGTTCTTTTGCGTATAGTTTAGGAAAGAAAACACTAGAACAAAATCTTTTTCTGCATTATCTCACTTCATAGTGTGAGCTATTTCTTGGTGATTATAGTTTACATTATTTAATGTGAAATATTTATTTCTTTTCACCATTGAATCTTTGGTTGAAAACTATAGACATTCATGCAGAGCCAAGGACTACTAGTTGCTATTATAGTTTATAATTACTAAAGATGACTTTGTGGCATTTGTGGTTCGTTCAATGTTTGAATTTCCCATATTTATTGTTTGCACAAATTAGATTTGTTGGCCACTGCAACTTGAGTCTGTTGGTCTGACTATCTGAGATATAGAAACTGCTTATTGCTATTATACTAACTCTTTAGATATTATTTTATTGGAATTTTTGCAAATAACAACATCTGTTAATGGGTTATTGTAAGGAAATAGAGTGATGCTTTATAAATTAGTACTTTTTCAACCAGATTCCATATTGAGATTAATTTAGATTTTGTTGTAGCTTATCTTATATATATATATATATATATCTATGCATATGCATATATTTATTATGTTAACAATGGATTGCTTATTGTATATGAAGAGATGTTGAAGGGCATCTTTTATGAGGTGAAGAATAAGTTTGATACTGCTCTTGGAATACTAAGGAAAGAAAAGATCACAATTGATCCTGATGATCCTGCCGCGGTGTCTCACTATGCTAACGTTATGAAGACTGTAAGAGAAAAGTAAGATGTTACTTTACTATGTGTTCAGTTTAAAGAGTTAAGTTGCTATTGTCTTTTGCAAGTTTAATTTGATCATCCGCCTCTACTTGCTGGAACTGTTTATAGAAGAATATAAGATCATGTTTAGTTTTTTGCTTTTTTTTTATAGTATCCTGCAAACTATTATGCATTAATATTATGACAGTTTAAGAACTATTTTTCCTTTCTCATGTTGGTTATGACTGACACTCTTCTAACTGCTGTTACAATTTATTGTTTAAGTAGCAAGGGAATTATATTGGCAGTAATTCTGTTTATCGCATGAAAGTACCCAAACTTTTTTCTTGATGACTGTGGTATGACTTATTTGCACGTATTTTATGGTGAATTATCATGCACCAACTTTGTCAGAGAAACATTGTGATAGCTCTGTTATATGTTTACTGCAGATACTTGAGAGAAATGATTGAAATGCTAATCACCTTAATATGAGAGCATACTAGCAAGGTCTCCCAAAATTTCTTTTTTTATTTCATTACTATCACTTATATTGCAAACTGATGTGATCATTATATACTGACAAGCTGAAACAGAGGGACATTTTTGGTGATTAACATTTGAGAAGTAATATTGCAATTTTAATTGGTATCCAAATCCTAATCCTCTTTAAGATAAAACAGACATAAACAAACTCCATCCTCTTAAAATCAGTAGATACTGTGTATAATGTTCCCATCTTCATTTGGATGCAGAGTCTTGAATTCGTGGATACCTTATATACTGAAGTCCACCCAATTTTAGAAGACTTTGGCTTCTTAATCATGTTTACTAGCTGCATATCTAATTTCTGTGAACACTTCATCAATTTCTCGCATCTGCCCTCCAGCTCAATGTGTATTTTGCTTTGTTATCCAATATTCATCCAGGGCTGGACTATTCTCAGAGTCACAACGGGTGAAGTACACTATTGAACAGCGAACACAAGAAATTCCTGATGCTCGGACATATCTATTGACCCTTCAAGAGATTCGAGCGAAGTATGTATTATTATATGCTGCTTGTGTACTTTTGAGTTCAAAATATTAAGTTGCTACTAAATATTTTTTAAGGCAAGAAAAGCTGGATAATAGATGGTGACATGCTAAATGAAGGATACTTGCAACTGCTGCTAAGCATCATTTTGAAAATTGCAAGCAAGTTAAATTGTTAATCCATTATCATATACAGTGGAAATGGTTCAATCGTCTAATTACACAAGGAATTGCTCTTAATGTAAATCTGACCAGTGGAGGAAGTTTTTCACCTATTTTATAGACACAGTTAAGCTAAGAGATAAGGTGAGAGCGTTCAATTTTACTTGAAATATTTCTTTTCTAAACAGGCTTCATTGTGGTGACTCAAAAAGAAGCTATTGCATTTAGTTTAATGCACTGACAATAATGTCATTGTTTTAGATTGTTCTGTAAATCCAATATGTGAACTTGTAAGAATTGAAATTGAGATGCTAGTTTGGAAAGTTGCAGCCATTCTAGAAGTCCTTAACATCCTTTTACGTTTGTCTTTCTAGTCAGCTAGTAGTGTATCACTAAGGTTGAATAATACCTACCATCCTTGATCTCAATTTACCAGTGCTATTACTTGAATTGCGCTGGTGATACCTCTGTTTTTTTTTTTATTTGATGCATTGTTCTCACTTTGGAAGGAGTGGACTCACTGATGATTTGGGTGTTGAGCCCGTGATGATTGAAGCACTGGAGAAGGTTGAAAAAGAGATTAAGAAACCTCTTTTAAGATCTGACAAGAAGAACATGGCTCTTCTTTTGGCTGAGTTTGATAAGATCAACAAAAAGTAAGTATCATTCCATAAATCATCAGATTTATGCTTCCTTATTCTTTTTACCTTATGTTAAGATGAATTCTGCCTGATTTGTCTTTTATTTTAATGCTAATGATTTTCCATCTAATGCTGGTTAGATCATTGTACTGACCTTGATTCAGACTCTCCTAATTATAGAAAAACAGCCGACATTGTGCCAATTACCATTTTTTGTTTTCTTGTCATTAGCTATCAGTGGCATGCGCTCTCTGAGTTTGTTAGCATATCAATATCTCCAGAAGTAATGATACATCTTTTGCTGTGGTTTTCTTTTTCTGTTTGGTTTAGACTTGGAATTTGGAAGGAAAATCTTGCAAAGTACGAGGAAGAGGTGGAGCTTAAAATTGCAAAAGAACAGTTGACAGAGTTAAAGAAGGATGCTTTGGAGGCCATGGAAACTCAACTGAAGAGGTATTTATGTCTGACTTCCCAAATTATGAAAAAGAACGTTGAAAAAAAAGGAGATAAAACACTAACAAGATATCCCATGTTAAAGCAACTGATATCTGATCATTATTTCATCTCCTCCATGTGTATCAGTGCGACTAATTTTTATTGAAAAACAAATATGCATGTTCACATCATCTTTGTTAGATGTAAGACATTTGAGCCTGTTCGTTGACTCTTGTGTGAATATCCTAACTCTATATTCCTTCAGATTCTTTAGTATTGATAATATGTTTTTATGGAGAAGATTCTCTTTTTCTTAGTGGACCTTGAATCCAATGCCTTAATCTTGAAATATGGATCCTTGCTTCCACATCCAAATAGATTATATATATATATATATACTAGTTGATATTTTATGTATTGTATGCCACCTTATTTTTCTTCTTAAACACTAATGAAATATTTGAGAGTAATCAAAAGCCAAAATAATTATATGCATGACAATTCTGTCGGTTGTGCTGCTATGGCTCTTCTCTTTTGATCACATACATCAGCAATAGTGGGCTATGTCAAGAATGCAGAAATGCATATACACAGCAATCCCATCAATTGTGTCGCAATTTGACTCTTTTCTTTCGTACATCAATGACGGGACATGCCAAGAATGTAGAAATGCATATGCAGTACAATTTCGTTGATTGTATTTATTCTATAGATCAGCCTAACAAGTTTAATTCATTTATAGGGAGGAATTCAAGGATGAGGAAATGGTTGATGTCAAGTCATTGGACATTCGGAACTTCATTTAAGAACTTCATCTTGTATGCTACATCTTCAAGTTCTCATTGTCTCAGTTTTCCATTTGCCAATTTGGACCAGTTTTGGATCCTTTTATGCCAACCAAGTTCTGCTATGGGCACAGGTACTGGCAAGTTTGGTTCAGCCTGTAATAATCTGTGATGCAAAGCAAATTGCGCACTCTTGTGTCTTATTTGATTGTTTTAATAAACTATTTGTCACAAAGTGTTGATTTATCACTGAGAAGGGGTGTAAATGAGTCAAGCTACTCGGTTCGGTCTGTGCTCAAATTCGATTTGACTTTTCACGAGCTGAGCTCGAGTTATTCATTTAATTTGGCGAGCTGAGCTCGAGCCTAAAAATACTGGGCTTGTGAGGCTCGTGAGCCTAAATGAACTTCTATATATAAAATATTAAAAAATTAGTTATATTTAAATTACAAAAATACCTAAGTATATAACCCATATTATTCTGATTTCTAAATTCTAACCCCAAATAACCCCAAATTAGTTATATTTGAAGCTTGGAATTTTATTATGAAAATAATGAAGATGTGTTGAATTTGGAGTTTTATTATGAATTATATTAGAGTTATTTATATTTTTTGAAAAATGACAGGTTAATTAAGCTTAAATAAGCTTGATTTTCTCAAGCTTAATTTGAGTATAAGTAATTTTGAGCTTTACGAGCCGAGTTCGAGCTACTCGAGCTTTTCAGTGAGCTAACATAAAAAACATGACTCGAACGAGCTCGAACCTTTGAAAAATATAAACGAGCTGAGTTCAAGCTTAGTGATACTTGGCTCGGCTCATTTACACCCCTTGACAAACTAAAAATTTTAGCATCATTTTTTAACCCATAATAGTGTGAAGTCTCATAATGTACGCAAAACTTGTTGATACTATACTTTTTTTTTTAAAGAAATATTTGTGCTAAATAAACTCAAAAATATTATAGTACTTCATTACACGTTACAAAGATATTCTTTAATTGCTTAAATATAATTTTTAAAAATAATAATATTAATTAATACAAATATTATTTCGAATTAATAATGATTTTAAATATAAAATCTCATCGCATGTTGAGATACTAATCATAGACAAATAATCCAATTCGAAATAAAATCATCCAATTCCCTTATTTAAGAAAGGTTGTATTCTTTTGCACGAAAGCCACACAAAACCTAATAAAAGGATGCTGAATATAAAGAAAAGTTAGGTTGAGCGTGTGAATGGTACGAATTTAATAAGTCATGATCTAAATGTAATGTAATGACCTTTTTACCATATATATATATATATATATATATATATATATATATATATACATCAGAGACATCCTACAGTGGTTATCGAAATGCAAATGTAATAATCATTGTCTATTCATGTATGGCATCCAGTAATATTTCCAACAATACCTAACCACAATAATATTCACATCACCCGTAGTCCGTTTGATTCGTGGTAATGACATATTACCACATAACAAGATTACCATGGTAATATGAGTGAGTAATATTATATGGTTGAGAAATATTACGGTAATTTGATATAACCATGTTTGATTGGGAATTCTTATTATCGGGAATAGTACATTACCGTGTTTGGTTGTCATGGTAATCAATTTACTAAAATATAAAAAGTTATAAGATTACCACGGTAATCTAAGATAGACACCAAATTTGGTGGTGATACGATTACCAACTTTCTTGGTAATATTTATAAGTTGGTAATGTGATATTACTATTCAGATTACCACTGATGCAATGACAAACGTGGTAATATTTTTAGATTACCATGTAACACGTGGTAATTTTTCTACATTACCGCGAACTAAACGGCTCCTTATAAATAGAAACCATTAAGGGGTTGTTTGTTTGCAAAGAATTGAATTGAAGAGAAATGAGATAAGAATGAGAATAAGTGGGAATGGATTAGAAATGAAAGAAAAACTGTGTTTGGTTGGAAGGTATGAGAGGTAATTCATTTGGAATGGGGAAAGTAAAAAGAAGAAAATATATGTGAAATGTCTTTTATGTTTAAATATTAAATAAACAAATGTATTACCTATTAATATTATTTTATTTATAATATGTTATTATTATTGTTATAATTTAAATTTGGTTATTTTTATAATTAATTTTAAATTTTTAAAAATGGTTATTATTTACTATTTAAAATATTCTAAAGTTAAAGAAAAATTCAATTTCTTATGACAACTAGTCTGATTACTTATTTAAATAACAATTTTAGACTCTTACTATGTTATGAAATCTTACCTAACTCACCCTGTTTATATAGACTTAGAAGAGAAGAAATAGAAGAAAAAAATTAGAAAAATCAAATAAAAAAAGATATATGAGAGCTAAAATGATTAAAAACATGCACCACAAATTGTCACGTGAAAAAAATAATAAAATAAATTAAAATCAAAATTAAAAAAAAAACGAGTGAGAATATAAAAAAAGAAATAAAAAGAAATGGATAAGAAGGGATTTTGAAATAAAATTTGAAAAAAAGGAATAAGAAAAAATCTCTCGGTGGTTGAGGATTTTAGGGGGAGTTGAGGATTTATGGAAAAAGAAGAGAAAAAGAAAAAAAAACAGAGAAAAAAAAACAAGAGAGACAGAGAACAGAAAAAAAAAAGAGGAGGAGAGACTGAGAAGGAAGAAAAAAGGAATGAAGAAGAAAGAGAAGAAGACTAAGAGAATTGGCGTGGTGATGGTCGTGGCGTCATCGGAGACCTTGCTTCTCCTCGTCTTTATCTCTTTTCTCCGATTCCAAGTTCCGATCTTCATTCTAAGGCATTGAGGAGATCAATGACCGATTCTTGTGAAGAGAAACTTGAGAATCCAAACATCGTCGGAGTCTGACAATGGTCCTTCGGCTCTATTAGTTCCTCTCACACTCCCTCTTTCTTTCTCCAAACACTACCACAAAGACAAATGATAGCTTAGTGGTGGTGGTGACGATGTATATGGCTTCTGCCGTCGTCACCACCCTGGCAGAACCTAAGAAGCCTCGTTCCTTGTTCTCTTCTCCGATCTCAGATCTCGATCTCCATCCCGAGGCAATGAGAAGATCAATGGCGAGAGACAACATTCAATCATAAAAAAAAAAGATCATCGATGAAGTTCTTCATCAAATTGACTTGTTGGCATTTTGATGTTTCCCTATAAAAAAAAAAGAAGGAAAAGATCAATTGCTCCACCACGCAGAATCGCCACGGCCTTCCCGATCGCATCAACGATCACAGGCGCTACATCACACCACCAAGGCGCCGAGCCGACCTCCAAGACTCGGAACCAAAAAGCGGTCCCAAGAACTAGCAAGCAACCATGCCCTATCAATCAAACAAGGCTAGTAAACATGCAAGCACAAGCATAGACATCATGAGAAGCCAAGTATAAGAGAGAAATCCGAAAACTCTCTATTGAATGAGAAGGAATACAACCAAGGCCAAGACCTAGCCAAGAGTTCATCAACCTCTCCCTTTCTAAGGGAATGAGAGCCTTATTTATAGGGAAAACCAAGGAGTGGACGAAATCAGCCAGACTTCAATGAAAGGCTGAGAAGAAGTCGCTTGTCACCTCAAAACAAGCACAGTGCTACAGTGCCAAGAAACACAACACTGTTCACTGTAGCACACCCGGATCGCTCTACAGTGTCAACCAATGGCACTGATCCTTCAGCCAGCCATCTCCCGGTCATCCCCAGCCGGTGCGCTCATCCAGCCCTCTGGCATACGACTGCAGCCCCTGTCATACCGATATCCATCGGTAATGCACCCTAGCAAGGCCTCTCGAATCGGCCGAGTACTCACTCTCGGTAACTCGCGATCCGCCCACTGCGCACGCACGCACGCGCCTCTCGGTCAGTGCTGCGCTCACGGTCATGCGCATGCATCAATGGTCTCGGCAACAAGGTTCGGCGGGCCAATGCGCCCACCCTCGGTCATAACACTCGCCCACGCGCCCATGTGCGCTGCCCTGGTCCGCGGTCTCGCATGGCCGCATTTGCTCGACTCCGGCACCACTCGATCGAGCCATGCCGGGCTCGCCCCGTCGCCCTCCCGCGACCAAGGCATCGTGCCATCCTGCATGATATAAGCATCATATTGGATGGAGACCGCATGTAAGGGCACCGACCCTTACAAACCAAGATGATGTTCATAACCCTAGCACAAATCTCGAGGCATGCTTGAGAAACTCGTCAAGTGCTTATGACTTTGAAGAGGTAGATGCTCTTATAGAATTCCATTCAAAAATATATATATACATATACATGTTCTAGTTGCATCCATGCAAAATGCCTAGATTTTAGTTTTACAAAACAAAAATCCGCATAACCTATGCTTCACTGTTCATTCATTCCTATGTGAATATTAGTCATGGTGGGACATGCACTGTGGATTGCTTTGTGAACCATGCATTTCTTGCTTAAATGAGTAATGAGTTATATACCATAGTAGCATGTCTTTATGTATTACTTGCAAGCATGCTTTCTTAATTAAAACCTCCATCTCATGTCTTGGCCTTTAGATTTGGCTAATATTTCGATGTAATCCGAGATAGAATGTTATTCGCTCGATATTTGGATTCTTTGTTAAAAAAGAAAAAAGAAAAAAAAAGAGAGAAGGGGCTCTGTTATAAAATTCGGCAAAAATTTTGTAGAAAAATTGGGTTTCATTGCAAAATCTATGGAGAGATAAAAATGAAATAATTGAGGGCATATATGCAAAAATGTGAAAATGTGTGAAAATACGAAAGCTCAAGGGTTTAACTGCAAAAAATAATAAATATGAAAAAATATAAAAATGTGAAAGTTTGGGAGTTCATTTGCAAAATTTCATAAAATGTGAAAAAATGAAAAGTTGGACGGTCTAAATGCAAAAAAAAAAGAAGAAAAAAGGTTTTTTTTAGCAAAGATGAGAGGTATTTTGGTAATTTTACAAGACTCCCTAAAGCTTACCGTGATGTCCAATGTATGGCGACTGCTCTCCTTGATAGGGTCTCCCCATTACCTCTTGATAGTCACGGAAGCGAATGGACTGTTGAAGACTCTTAAAGACCTCCTTAAGCTTACTGTGATGTCTAAAGCATGTCGACTGCTCTCTTTTGGAGGTCTTCTTCATTGCCTCTTACGATCACTGAGCGGATGGGCTATCGAAAGATACTTTTAAAAACTCTCTTTGAGCTCATGGACTGGTTTGAGGCCATTGACTCTCTTTGAGTGATGACAAACTCTGAGCTCATAGACCCGCTTTGAGGGCATTAACTCTCTTGGGGTGAGAAAAACTCAAAAACCCCTTTGAAACCTCTTTGAGCTCAGGACCCTATTTGAGCCATCTCTCTTCGAGTGACTGAAAAATTCCAAAAACCCATAAAAACTCTCTTTGAGCTCATGGACCTCGTTTGAGGCCAGTGACTCTCTTTTGAGTGATGAAAAATTTTAAAACCCATAAAACACTTTTTGAGCTCATGGACCCTATTTGAGCTCATCGCCCTCTTAGGAGTGATGAAAAATTCTAAAAACCATAAAAACTCTCTTTGAGCTCATGGACCCTATTTTTGAGGCCATTGACTCACTTAGGAGTGGTAAAAAAATTCCAAAACCCATAAAACTCTTTTTTTGAGCTCATGGACCCCTGTTTGAGGCCATTGACTCTCTTAAGAGTGATGAAGAAATTTCAAGATCTTCAAAAAGCCAAGCATTCTAAAACAGAGAAAAAAATCAAATCAAAATCAAGGCATTAAAAAAATAATGAATCAACAGATGAGCTCAACAACCTCAAGATTACAGTGTTGAAGAGTTCATAAGTTGCAAAAAGTTTCACAAGCCTGAAGGCCGAAACTTATGAAAAGTCAAATCAAGTTCCAAATCAAGTTCCAAATCAAATCAAAGAATGCAAATTCAACAAATGAACCCAACAACCTCAAGGATGAAGAGTTGAAGAGTTCACAAGTTGTAAAAAGCTTCACAAGCATAAAAGCCAAAGTTCATGAAAAGCCAAACCATATTTGCGATTCCTCAATGCAGAGAATCTATAACTTAAAGTCCATATCAAATTCAAGACAAACTCAAAACATCCAAGATCTCAAGAACCTCAAAATTAAAATGTTGAAGAGTTCACAAGTTGCAAAAGGCTTTACAAGCATGATAGCCGAAGCTCATGAAAAGTCAAACCAAGTTTGTGATTCATCAACATAGGGAATCCACAGCTTGAAATCCAAATCAAAATCCAAGATGCAAAAGATAAAATGTCCAAGTTTCAAGTTTCAAATAAATCAACAAATGAGCTCAACAACCTCAAGGATAAAGCGTTGGAGAGTTCACAAGTTGCAAAAAGTTTCACAAGCCTGAAGGCCGAACCTTATGAAGAATCAAATAAAGTTCAAAATCAAGTCCAAGATGCAAATTCAAATATCCAAGACACAACTTCACCAGTTTTTAAATCATGTTCAAGATGCATATTTCAACCGTTGACAAAGACCAAAAGTCAACAAAAGTCAAAGCGCGATTTTCGGCGAAATAGTCGGAAGGAGATAAAAGGCTACAATTATTGTTGCGTCAAGATGATTAAATTCCAAACTTCTTGTACTTTCAACGAAGTCTATGAATTCATGAATAAAAATTTATTTGTCAGAATCTGTTTTTTTCTTCACACTTATTTTTTTAATCGGAGGTTCCTGTGACAATGTCCAGGGTAATTAACACTAGGGGCTTGCCCCTAATGGAAGTCATGAACTCACAATCTCTTAAAGCTACAAAATATTAAAATTTGATTTGTGATCCATGCTTTTTATCCGGTCAATCCTAATTAAAGGCCGGGTGGAAAGAATGGAGCCCACACACCCCAACCATTATGTTTTTTTTAATTAATTTTAAAAAATATAAAAAAATTAGAACAACTTACTAAAATTTCAATATTGTTGAAAATACTAGCTCCTCCCTCCTTACTTTATTGAGCAATACCCACAATGAATGCTTATGCCTAGGAATTATGTTTTTTTGTAATAATAATTCTAATTTAAATTTATACAATTATATTTTTGTTTTTCAATTATTTATTTTGAAGAAAAAAATTTAGAATCTTCATAAACAAAAACAATTAAAAAAAAATCAAATGCATATCAAATTCAATCATGACCGTTGATCTCTTTCCGGATATATATTTATTATTATTATTTATTTTTTATTATTTTTATTATTATTATTATTCATTTTTTTTAAAATTCTAACCAGAAGATGAAGATGAGATCATAATAAATCTAAAAAATAAATCAACTTCTGATGCTCGCCAGCACCGTCCTCACGGGTTCCGATGCTCGCAGCCACCGTCCTAACCGGTTCCAACTTGCATCGCATGAGAACCAGAGCATGAGAAGAAGATAAAAAAGAAGAAGACAATCAAGAACACATCATTATCATCTTCTTCTTTTCTCCATCTCCATTATTTTCATCTTCTCCAGCCGCCATGTCCGGCTATGCTCGAGCCATTGGGTCCGGAGGAGCGGGTCAGCGACGAGCGGCATCTCATCAACTGTGGCGTCACTAACGGCGGTACGAAGCCAGCGGACGGGATGTGTTTCTCGCGGGTGAAAAAATAATTATTGTTAGGGGTAGAATGGTAATATTAAGTTCCAATTTGGGCATTCCTCAAGAAATTTGGAGGAATGGTAATCAGGGTCATTTCCCAATCTCATTCCTCCAAGAATCCTTCCCCATTCCTATACCTTCCAACCAAGCAACGGATTAGATCTATTCCTAAGCCATTCCCAATCTAATGCTTGCAAACAAACATCCCCGTATCATGATCTAACAACTGCCATAAAATATTTTTAATGTGTATGGAACGATAGAAATTGATTCTGCAAATAATGTAAAAAGTTTTACAAGCCGCATATATATATATATATATATATATATATATTCATTGCACAGTAATTGATCTCGCATGATGAGAAGTTATTATCATCCAACTCCTTTATATATATATTCATTGCACAGTAATTGATCTCGCATGATGAGAAGTTATTATCATCCAACTCCTTTGTTGAAGTTACTAGGACAAATCATTTCAGAGCTATTTGTTCGCAAGGGGTGAAATTGAGGAGGAATGAGATAGGAACCATGTTTTGAAAACCGGACCGGACCGGCCGGTCGGATCGGAAAAACCGGGAACCGGCCCATAGCCCGGTCCGGTTTTTAGAATTAATGTTGATCGAATTTTGAACCGGTCAAACCAGTAAACCCTAGTGAACCAGTTTGAGTCGGGACCAAAAACCGGATGGAACTCGGTTTTCAATTTTTTTTATTTTGTTTTGTTTTTTTTGTTTTTGTTTTTGTTTTTCTTTGTTTTGTTTTGTTTTTTTTGTTTTTTGTTTTTTAAGAAAGGACTTAGGGCATGAATTGGCTCTCTCTTCGATTTCATGATACTCTTTGAGTCTTGATTTGTCGAAAAATATTATTTGGATTTTTGAAACTTTGGAGTTTAGAGGTATGAGAAAATAAAAAGAAACTTGTAAATTGTTTAAGAGGTATAGATCATTTAGGACTTATTTTATTTTTATACTTTTTATTTTTAATGGTAATGATGATCAAATATGAGAATTAAATTAATCATACTTAGTTCTAGTTTTTGTTTTTGAATTTTTGTTCATGCCTTGTCTCATCCTCACATAATTAGTAATTTAATTAGTTGTTTAATTTATGTAGTTATCATCATCCATTTATGATTAATAGATTAAGAAATAAAAGGTTTAGGGAATTGTATTTGTTGCTTTTATCTAGATTAATTATTTTGAATCTTCAACCATTTTTGATAAAAATCATAATGATATTAAAATAAATATTTAAGATAGTTATGATTAAAAATATAATAAAGTTTGTTATTATATGTATATATATTATATATATATAATATTTAAGATAATTATTTATTTATGACGTCATCCGGTCCGACCAAAACGGGTCATCCAGTCGAACCGACTGACCCGTGACCCAAATATGAGACCGGTTCGCTATCTGGTCCGGTTTTAAAAACATTGGATAGGAATAAGAATAAGGGGGAATTAATTAGGAATGGAAGGAAAACTTTGTTTGGTTAGAGGGTATGGGAGAGGAATTCATTGGGAATGAGAAAAAGTAAAAGAGAAAATTTGTGGTAAAAAGAATTTTATACCCTTAATACAAGTTAATAAAGAAAAAATGTTGAGTTAGATAATAATTATCTTTTATAATAAATAATAATCAATTTTAAATTTTAAAATATTTTGACTATGGTTATTTTTATTTAACTAAACATTTCACTTTAATTATTATTTATTATTAAAATATCTAGTTAATTATTATTTAAACAAATTTATTATTTTTAATTATTAGTTATTATTTTTTTGACATTAATTATTATTTATTGTTAAATTTATTTATTTAATTATTATTTGAACTAGATTATTATATTTAATTAGTAGTAACTATTATTTCACATTAATTATTATTTATTACTCAAATAACCATATTAATTATTATTTTATTTATCAGATATTATTATTTCATTTTAATAATTATTTATTATCAGAATTTATATATTTAATTATAATTAAATTAAATTAAATTATTATTTTAATTATTAAATAAAATGGGCAAATGTGATATTTCACCCCAAAGAGTTTGACATGAATGTGCTACTCATCTCTCACTCCTCACTTATTACTCACCCATTTTATTCCCACTCCCTATACATGGTCATCCAAATAAAGTATTGGAATCATTAAGTAATGATTCCCACTCCATATCTTGCGATCACTACCCATATCAATAATAAATCACTCTAACCATTGCTTACTCAGATATTCAATTAATAGATACACATATCAATAATAAATCACTCTAACCATTGCCAACTCAGATATTCAATTAATAGATGTCTCAACAACTTTATTCAGATATTCAATTAGTAGAAGTCTCAACAACCTCGAACGAATTCAATAAATGCATCCGTAGTTAACAGAGTTTCAACAACCTCGAATGAATTCAATTAAAGGATCCGTAGGGTTAAGAGTGAAAGGTTGGTTGATGCTTGATAGTAAAGAGCCTGGGGTTTTAACCAATAATAATAATAATAATTGTTAGTGCAACCGCACTATAATTGTCATGATTTGACACATAGTCAAAGGTGACGTGGCAACCTGTGTGACATGGCATAATTGATAATATGGCAAGACATGGTGACATGACAATGAGTCATGACTTGGAGGCAAATATCTTGAAGATTTTGGTGGAGTTATTTTTTGCAATGTATTCAACTTGAAGACAAGATCATATTAAGACAATATTTAGGTGATTTGATTGAAGACTAAATATGGATGGAGCTTAACTGAAGAAATACCTATCAATGGTATGATTGAAGACTTTTGATGGTATGATTTAAAGAAACCTTAATGAGGATGATTAAAAACTATTAAGGGCAAGATTTGAAGACATGCTTATTGTTGGCATGATTGAAATGATTGATTGAAGATCTTTATGGAGAATCTTTGAAGACCAAACCTGGAAGGTTGAAGACTAAGTTTGGCAAGTTTCGTGAATACGCACAAGGACGTGTGCCCCTTGCGAGGGACTACGTGATGAGGAACTGAGGAGGTATGCTAGTTGCCGGCAGTCGAGATTAGGAGATTTGGCTGCACCGACTCGGACTAAACATGACTTGGAGGTTGATGGGTCTTGAGGTCGTCTGCTACGTAACCAGAACTCAGTCAAGTCAGTAGTCAGGGCCATGTTGCAATTCATGTTACAACAGGAGTTGTAACAGTCAATTTTGGAAGATTTTTAAATTAGTAGCCACGGAGATTCTAAAAGAGGTATGTGCTATATTTGGGACGTTAAGACGTCTATATAAGCTACCTTGCTATGAGATTAGGGTGTAGTTCTTGTGGAGGAGAGAGTGTGAGCACTATACAATCTAGAGAGGGTAGTGATCTTTATTGTTGGGAGAGTGAGTGACAAGTGTTTGTACTCATCTATTTTCACCTCTCCGGGCTTGCCCCCCAAGACGTAGGCGAGTGGATGTCGAATTGGGTTAACAATCTTGTGTGTCTCCTTCTTATTTGGTTTGTGTGAGTTTTCTATAAGTGTTTGAGTGTCCTATAAATCACAAACCACATCGGCGGAACTAACAACAACAACAACAACAATAATAATAATAATAAATTTGATGGAAAATTTTAATTTGATTTAAACAAAGTTTAATTTTATTTTTTTGAAAGAGATATGGACAAGCCAAATAATTTAATTTAATTTAATTATATATCAATAAAAATTAAATATTTAAAAACTATAATTTTTTAAATAATAATTAAGTGTTTATTCGTAATTACTCATATGATTAGTTGTTAAATATATTTATATCTTAATAATAAGATATTATGGGGAAATGAAATTTATCCTCTAACCTAATATAATCTACCTACGTCATTTCAAGCCAAAATAAATTGAAATAAGGAAGTAAAATAATTATGTTTAACTATTATAGTTTATTTTTTTAAGATTTAAAAAAAATCCAAAATTTTGATCCCATCTCTATAAATACCTTTTTTTAAATTAAAAATTAATTTAAATTCAAGTAGTAAGAAATTTTAGGAGGAAAAAAATACGGTTTTATGGAATTAAATGGCAATTAATTTGAGTTCAAGCAGAAAGAAATTTAAGGGGGGAAAAATAATTTTTACAGTTTTATGGAAATAAATGGTATTTAATTCTAAAGTAATGATAAATCACAAGAATTGATAAAATTCTGAAAATCACTCTCATCAAAATCAACATCACAAGTCCTTAGTGACTTTTAAAAGCTTGAATATTAGTATGTGGATATATTCAATCTACTGACAACCCTTTTACGAAACGTGGACAATTAGAAAACTTGCATCAACTATAGTTAGTTAAATGATGCATATAGAGACCTACAATCTTTGACAAGTTGAGATTGTCCTCTTTCTCTGTCATAAATTCATTTTTTTTTTTAATATGTTATTTTTTAATATAAAATTTTTATATTTATTATTATTTTTTAAATTACTCTTAATATTATATTCAACTTTATTGTTAAAATTAAATATGAAAAATAAATATAAAGATATAAATTAAAAATAATTTTAAAAAATAATTAAAATTTTTAATAAAAGTTTTATAAAATAATTAAGTCTCTGTGAAATTGAGTTAACATGATAGAAACTGAAGATCTGCAACTGTCACAAGAGAAAGAGACTCAACCGGGACCATTTAAACCAAATTAAACAGTACCTCAACCCTAACAGCTTATATAAGTCTAAAGCACTCCCTCCCTCCGAGAATACATTCCAAATGGCTTGTTGGATCTTATTATTATCAATATTTTTCCCTCTTCTTTTCCTTCTCTTCCAACAAAGAAGAAAGAGAAGTACTAGTTTTCCTTCAAACTGGCCAATTCTTGGCATGCTTCCAGGGTTTCTAATGCAAGTGCACCGGATCCATGACTGGTGCATTGAGCTCCTCACAGAGTCCCCCAACTTCACTTTCATGTTCCATGGCCCTTGGTTCTCAAAAATGCATCTCTTGTTTACCTGTGACCCTGCCAACATTAATCACATCTTCAATCTCAACGTCTCCAACTATCCAAAAGGCGAAAACTTTAAAGACATCTTCGACATTCTCGGTGATGGACTTATCACTACCGACTCTGAATCTTGGAAGAATCAGAGGAAGTTAGCTCGTCTTTCAATGGCTAAATCAAGATTTCATTCTGCTGTGGGTTCATGCACTCTAGAGAAGATGAACAACACACTCTTGCCGCTTCTGAACAAGATGGCAGTGGACAGTTCCTCACCTGAGCTAAAAATCAACTTGCAGGACTTGATCTGGAAGTTCACTTTCGACTTGACTTGCGTATTGATAACTGGCGTAGATCCTGGTTATCTTGTTAGCAACTCATCAGTGTCGCCTTTCGTCAAGGCGATCGAAGAAATTGAACATGTTTTGGTTATCAGACACACTGTTCCATTGGTGTGGTGGAAATTACAGAGATTTTTTGGTGTAGGGAGTGAGAAAAAAATGGCTGATGCCTGGAAAGTTATAGACAGTTTCGTCCAACAACTCATTTCAAACCAGAAACCAGATCAAGAACAAGAAAAAGATGCAAGTGCAACTGCAAACCTGTTAACACTATACATGGAGTTGATAAAGGATGAAGAATGGATGTGCTTCAGATCAGATAAGTTCCTCAGAGACAGTCTAGTGACCTTCCTCGCTGCTGGCCAGGGAACGATAGCTCTCGCACTTTCATGGTTCGCCATAAATCCCAGAGTTGAAGCAAAGCTTGAAGAAGAGATAAAGAGTAAGAGAACTAATGATCATGATTATAAAGAGATGGATGAGCTAATATACTTGCATGCAGCTTTATGTGAAGCTATGAGGCTGTTTCCACCTGTTCCATTAAATCATAAGTCTGTTTTGAAGACAGACGTGCTTCCAAGTGGGCATACAGTTTGTCCTGGTACAGAGATAATTATTTCTACGTATGCTCTGGGGAGGATGAAGGGTATATGGGGAGAGGATTGCATGGAGTTTAAGCCAGAAAGATGGATTAATTATAATGAGAAAGGGGATCATCAGTTGAAGTTTGAAGCTTCATATAAGTTTGGTGCGTTTGGGTGCGGACCAAGGATTTGTGTTGGAAGAGGAATATCTTTCACTGTGATGAAGTTGGTGGCTTCTGCTTTGATTTATAACTTTCATTTTGAAGTGGTGCATGGGCATGTTGTTCAACCCAACGTGTCTGTTGTTTTGGGGATGAAGAATGGTTTGATGGTTAAGGTGCATAAGCGAAGCAGCAACACCGGCTAGCCACATATATATATATATATATATATATATGTGCTAGTAGTTATTATGATCTTTTTATATATTAAGATATATGCATGGTCATCAGATAAGTTTTAGTTTATGTATGTGTTTAATTGTGTGTGAATGAACTCATAATCCATATATATGAATACATGGTCATGATCCATATGATTATGAATGCTCTTGTTAGAAGAGCATTATGTGTAAGGATGTGATAAATAAAAAAATATTCAGGGCCTTGCACCCTGTTGTTTTTAAAGTTTTTAAAAATATTGAGGAATTTTATTTTATTTTATTTTTTCCATTTCTTGTATCAAATATAACAATAATAATAATAATAATTTTAATTAAATAAACCGAACCAAACCAAACCAAGCCGAACCGAACCAAATCGCTGCTTCTTCTTCTTTTTCTCTTGTCCGAGCTCGAGGAAGCTTCTCCAATGGCGGCCAAACGGGATCGCCCTTCGTCGTCGTCGTCCTCCCCTTCCCCCATCTCGAAGAAACCTCGCCCTCTGCCATCTGACGACCTCCTCTCCCTCCTCATCTCCGCCACCTCTCTCGCCCTCCGCTTCCTCTCCTCCTCTTCCCCTCTCCTCCCCTCCTATCTTTCCCATCCCCTCTATTCCTCGCTCCTCTCCTCCTCTTCCTCCCTCTCTCGCCTGCTCTCCCTTCTTCCCTATCCTCCTCCTCCTCCTTCTCCTCCTCCTCCTCCATATCCCTCTTGGTTCCTCCCCTTTCTCACCCCCTCCTCCCCTTCCTCTCTCTGGCTCCCCTACTTCCGAATGTCGAAGCCCACCTTCGACCTCCTACTCCAAACACTCACCCCTTCCCTCACAGCTGACTCCGCTCCCCCTTCCCACAAGCTCGCCGCCGCCCTCCTCCGCCTCTCCCACGCCACCCCCTTCTCCGACCTCGCCCGCCGCTTCTCCTTTTCCTCTCCCTCCCTCGCCTGCCGCGCCTTCTACGAGGTCTGTCGCGCCATCACCCACCGCCTAGGCCACCTCTTCGAGCTCCGCTCCGATCCCCGTAGAATTCTCCAGGGTTTCAATTGGATGTCCCTCCCCAATTGCCTCGGCGCCGTTGGCTTCTCCCGCTTCTTGATTGATGGCCCGGCGTGCGGCGGCTCTGTGATTTTGCAAGCTGTGGTGGACTCTGAAGGGAGGTTTCTTGATGTCTCGGCTGGATGGCATGGGGAGATGACTCCCTGCCCGGATTCTCCGCCGGACGGAGCTGTGTAAAAGCCGTGCATCTGGTGTTCTTGATGGTGCTCCAATGGAGCTCAATGGGTGTGGCTCAGTGCCTATGTATTTTTTAGGTGGTACTTGCTGCCCTTTGCTGCCGTGGCTTGTAACTCCATATGCTGAGGATGAACTTAGTGGATGTGGAAAGTCTTCCAAAATGGCCAGCTTTTAACTCTGTGCATTACCGGGGTATGGAGCTGGTGAACAGGGCGTTTGTGAGGCTGCGCAGCCGGTGGAAGTTGCTTAGACTTGTGTGGAACGAGGAGTGCGCAGAAGCTCTGCCATTTGTTATAGTGACATGTTGTTTGCTTCACAATTACTTGATTAAGTGTAGTGAGCCTGTGCCGGAGGAGGTTGAAGCAACTGTGGTGGACTCTAGGTTTCCGGAGTATGAAGGAAAGGGCAATGCAGAGGGAGAGAGGATCAGAGAGGTGATTGCCACACATTTGAGTATGGTAAGCAAAAGCATGTTTTTGGTTTAGTGGTACTCAAATTTTTGCTCATGGTATGTGTTATGCACCCTTTTTTTTCTTCCTAATGCTATAATAAATCCAGTTGCATTTGTTATTATCATGGTACGATGATGGATACTGTTTATTGAGCTTCACCTATGACTCCAATGCAATTTAATCCTAGTAATGCACCTTCACAATATATGCAATTACAATGAAAGACAATAGCATCACAGGATCACCCTGAACAGGCAGCAGTGACGTCATCATTTTATATTTTTCCCACTCTAGATTGACTGGTGAAAAACTAAGTTGAAGGAAGAATGTATGGTAAGATGGATATTGTTTGCTTTCTGAAGTTCACTTAATAGTCATATCCTTTCATTTCAATGTTTTAAATTTTCAAAGTATTACATCTCATGTTAATGCTGAGCCATGTAAATGGCATCTTATTTGAGATATCTAATTCGTCATTTGGCTAATTTCTGTGGGGGACATAAGGCAGTTATTGTTTTCAGAAAAGTTCTTCATATTCAACTATGGGCCATCATCTTTTGGTATCAGATATATGCTACTCTGCTTAAATTGTTTGTTCAACTATTCTACAAAATAAATGACCTTTTTTTTTGTGAATCAAATTGGATCAATCAAAAAACAGGTTTGGGCAAGTAGTTGGTTTGATGAACATAGATAGAAAATTTTATAGTAAACCAGTACTTGTAATCTAGTGTGAAGGAAATCTTGATGAATTTACCCTGTTGTGATTTTGCTTATGTTTAGGTTTTATTTGGTAGTTCATTCTTCCCATCGTTTTATTCAGCTTTCATAGAATCTATTTTTTTCTTGGCCAACATAACTTATAATGCATTGTGACTTTGTTTTAAGACAGTAAATTATGTCATCTATAAGTAGCCTAAATTTTTGAGGGCTTAAAGCTTATATATATGTATATATATATATATATATATATATATATATGCCATTAACATTAGACTTAACCCATTTGATAGACTTATTCCTCAATGAATAAGCTCTCCAAAACAGACTTATATATTTGAATTTTGCACCAACTATTTGAGGTTCCTTTGATTTCAGTTTTTAAACTTCTAAGACAATTTATTAGCTGTGTGCAGAAACTCTGTAGCTGGTATCGTTGGTTTGACACTAGTTTATTTGTCTAACAATTATTGGTACTTACCTAACAGTTGGGCATCTGAAACATTCATTGGCCTTCAAAATTGTCTGGACATGGTGATAAGAAAACTCTCAATCTTGTTATTTATTAAATCATAGTTTTGCTACTTCCTTGTGGAAAATTTCCAAACTTTAAAACGAGAGAAGGCCTTCATTAAACCACATGATGTTGTTGGCCACCTGCAAATTTGCCTATAACTTTGTTTCCGTATTATTTGTACATTCCTTGTCCTTTTCATTGTTGATTTCCCAATTTGAAAAGAAGAGAGGGGAGAAATGTGCCCTGTATGAATGTTTGAGAAAAAAAAAAAAACTCATTATTTCTTTTTAACTTAACTGCCTTGACAACAAGGTCTGCGGCTTCCAACATTCTTTGGATAAGGGAAGTCTGTTTCCCTTCCATGTTAACTTCCATTTGTTCTTATTCCTAGCCGCCGGAACATATAGAGGTGACCTGCAACTATTTCTTAAACATATTTATGCAATATCTAAAAGCTAAGGTTGTATTTGAAGCCTACCTCTGTGGTTCTTGTGCATCTGAGTTGTAGTGGATCATAAGTCTCGAGGGCCACCATTACTTCCTGGTGAACTATTTTTCAAGATCTTAAATCTTCCAATTCATCATTTATCTCCCAGTTTGTGTACCTACTAATAGTACTGTGCTGACAGTATTTTGTGAACTATTTGGGATATCCAATTGCCTTTCGCAGACTAAGAAGCTTAAATCTTCCAATTCATCATTTATCTCCTGCATTCAATGACTAAGAAGCTTTTGTTATGGATGTTGGCATGCTGACATTCATCCACCAGTTAATTGTAGGACCCTGTGATTGTGGTGTATGGTGACTAGAAAGATGAAGTTGCAAGAGGATGAAGATGAGTATAATAAGGCTTTGGTGCATTTTATGCTGGAGTGGTCATCATCTTTTGTTATCTTATAACTGGGGTTGGTGGGTCAAAGTGAGAGCAAAGGAGAGGACCAACACTTTTTGTTGGGCATTTGTGTCTTCAGATCCATTCCTTCTGCTAGCATTCATAAGAATGACATGGTTTTTACTAACATGCATTTTGGCAATTTTTTTCATTGTGGTTTGAATGGGGTGGCTGTTTGTTTTTTCCCAAAGGAATTCCACTGCTGCATTTTTTTGCTCATATAGGACTTTCCTTCAAACTTATGGTACTGACAAACATCTCTACATTTCCTTTATTATTTGGTACAAACATTGCATTAGGATAACTTGTAGAAATAGTCGTGTTTTTCTTTTCCTTTTCTTGATACAATGCGTGTCTTAAGCTTATTTTTAGGATTTTTAGGATGTAGTATGAAGCTATCGCCAATTTAGCACATTGCTTTTTTCTGTTTCATTTGTTGCACAGTAAGCTTCGTACACGGGTAGAGTTGAATTTGATGTTGAAATACTATTGATGAAACTTTATCAATCATCCTATGCTTGTCGCCTTCAATTATTTTATCAGGTTATTATTTTCATTGAATTAATTCTTTCAAAATTGAGCTGCAATAACTTTGCTATGTTGATCAATCACGGTCTTCATTCTTTGGCTATCAATAATTTTTTTGGTTTGCGTCTTGACATGGTATCAGAGTTTGGTTTGTTTGATTTTTTTGCTAGTGGCTAGTTAAGATAGACTAGTATGTATAAAGGGAGCTATTAGAGTAACAAATAATCTCACATCGGATAATTTATAAAATATGGATTTGAATATATAAACAAAAGTTTCTTTTCCTATCAATTTAAGCTTCTAAGTTGAGTCAAGCCTAGATATATTTGGTTTGCATACAATTATACTCCATGAAACTATTTGATAGCAATGTATTTCTCGAGATCAGAGACAGCGTGTAATCTGACACCTACCTTAGTTGAATTAAGTTCAAATTAAACCATGCATCTATTTGCCATTCTAAACCAAAGTGTTCTAAGTTGCATCCTGCTTATAGTTTCTTGTAATTGTTCAATGCCTGATCATTCGTATCAATGTCTTCATTAATAGCGTACTAACATTGACGCTGGCTTGATCAATGGTCTTTCTACAATTCATCTGCTCTTGGTTTTATTGGTTCTTCGGTTTGAGTTTGATATGCAGATTACTTCAGAATTGAAGAGTCTGGAAGGTGAAGTCTCTCGGCTTTTGTTTGTTCTTCAGTTTGAGTTTGATATGCAGATTGCTTCAGAATCAAAAAAGTCTGGGAGGTGAAGTGCTTTGCATGGTCTACACTTTCTCCATATCCATTTATGTTGGCTTGTGAGTATAAATCCAGATATTTAAGTGATTTTACTATGAGTTATATTCTTTATAATATTGATGATTTTTCATTAAAATTTGTCTATATTGGTAGTTTAAAAATGATTAAATGCTTATACTAAAGTTAGCTGTGGAGGTCACGGGTTTTTGGAGCTATAATATGAACACCAATTAAGCATGCAGAAGATGTCTTGTTGTTTTTCGCTGTTTTTGTTGGCATCTGAATTTTGAGATTTTTTTAATCATTTTCAATTATTTTGATTTATTAATTTTTAATTTTTGAGCAATTATTTTTTAATTAAATATATTGATTGAATTACTACCTACCTTGGCAACAATGGATAGAGATGACTTGCTGACAAATCTATATCTTCTTTTGGCTTCTCATGTGATCCTTGTTTTTTTTCCTCCATTCATGGCGTGACTGAGGCATGTTCTTAGAGTTAGTAGGCATGGGCTTCAATCTTTTTGAGCTTCGTCTTTATATGTGGAAAAATTTGGATGAAAGGACAAGATGTTCTTGGTTTCATATTTATTAATTAATTAGTCTTTTGCTCTTTTGAGTCTCTTCTTTTGTGATCACATGGGGTGGTCAATCCACATTTTGGACAAATCCATTGAGATAGACATGTCAAAGGTTTTTGTCTTGGATGGACTAAGATTGGATCAAATCTAAACTAGACCCACTTATTTAATTCCACTCTTGTCTAAAAGTAATCATATGTAGAATCATTTTTTGAAGATATTTTTTAAGCTCTTAACATTATTGTAATAAAAATACTGTTTAGATTTAGAGTGGGTAAATTGATTTTTAATATGTGCATTGTCATGTTCTTTTACTATTATGGTTATTATTTTGGATAGGGAGTTTTTTTTTTAAAGCGAAATATTTGGGAAAAATAACTCCTGATGAAAGTTTTAATTGTGATCACTAATTCATTATTTAAGATATGAAACTAAACTTGATTAGGTTTGTGGTTTAAGGATTTTTGTAAATATTTAGTACTAGCTTTTATGATTCTCATGTATTAGTCTGTATTAAAAAAAATTTGTAGTGTGTGTTATAAATAGTTTCTGTCAAGTTATTGTCAATATCATATATTGTAAATTTATTTTCACAAATTTATAGTCCATCTTTTTACAATTTAATTGTTTTAACCTTTAATCAGAAGGCTTCTAGTGATTTAATTTGTTATTTTTTATAAATATGAATAAATCACGTGATTAAATCCTCATCTTCTCGTCATAGGAGAAATGAAATACCAACTCCCTATTGAAACGGTGATAACCCATCATAATGTGTCAAATTACAAAACTAGCCCTACACTTGAAGGAGCACAATCTTCATCATCAAGGGCAATTTTGTAATCATATCTTCACTTACTCCAGTTACCGTTATTACCGTTACTTTTTCCCTGCCGAAAAAGGAACCTTAACTTTCAAAGATTCCCATTCCCGTGAACTCACAACAAACTCACAACTTTCCCCTTCTCTTTTAATAAATATATCACTTCAATGAGAAGAACTAACCCCCTCAATATTTCTATATAAATCTCAATCTCCAAACCTCAAACTAATACATCTCCCCAAAAACCACCATGGATTGGTTCTCATGGCTTTCAAAGTCAAGCCTTGATGCTTCTCTAGTCTATGAGTATGGCCTTCTCCTCTCCCACAATGAGTTAGAAGAGGAAGACATCACCCACTTTGATCATGAGTTCCTTCAAAGCATGGGAATTACCATTGCCAAGCATCGCCTAGAGATCATCAAGCTCTCAAAGAAACACAAGAAGGTATTTTATTATTCTCCTTTTCCAGTGAACCGTCTTCTTTCGGCGGTTGACAAGACCAAGAATTGCATTACAAAGTATGTACTCCGGTTGTTTGTTCACCGGAATTCTTCGGCGATTGTGGTTGTACCGAGATCTTCGCTTGGAGATCGGTGGAAGGGTGCCGCCTTGAAGAGGAGCAAGAAGATAATGGTTGTCAAGCAAGGGAGCTTCTTGCTCACTGATGGCCGTTCTCCGGTGATGCCGTCTTTCTTTTATGGTGATAAAACTAATATTGTTGATAACAATGGAGGTGTTGCTGTTGTTGGTGAACAAGAAGATGGTGATGATGATGATGATGGATATTGGGGTAGTGGTGATGTTGAGAAGGTGAGGTGGGACACAATGTTTCAAGACTTGAAGCCAACTTAATTAGAAGATGTTATCAATCTCTTGATTTGTTTCTTGATTATGAGTTATTATGGATTATGGAGTTTGGTTATTTTGTGTTTGGTTTTGTTTTACTTTTGGTGTGGTGTATAAAGTAATTAGATTTGTTTGTGTGGTTTTGAAGGGAAAATAATGCTGCATGATGTATGTGTTAGACGGTTGATAAAACTATGAAGAAAGAGAGATCCACATGTATTTATCTTTAAGGAATGGTAAGACGAGTTTTGTCTTGTAAATGCATTATTTTTGGCACGTTATAATATTTTGAGGAAAAAAAAAGAACAGAAAGATTAAAAATCATTTTCAAAATAGTAACAGTAATTAAAGCATTTGATTTTTAAGAAGTATGATAATAAAAAATGTGTGTTTGGGGTTATTTGTTTGCATTGTTATATTTAAAAAAAAAAAATAAACACAAATGAAAAAAAAATATATATATATATATAATACAAAGAGACAACAATAATAAAAGAGAACCGTAAAAAATACAAATCACAAGGTATCACAAAAACAAATCACAAGAACTAAAAAGAAAAAACATAACAAGAAGAGAGGGGGGCATTGGTCCACATTGAGATATATATATATATATATATATATATCTAAATCTGAATCAATATTTGTCTTAATTCTTCGGTGCACTAGTAATTAAGTCCTTCATTAGAGTAGTGTGATTGCGAAGAGAATACATATTTGATTGATAGGGTGGTGTGATTAATGAATGATTTATACATACATAAATATATACATATAATATTTTTATTAGATTATTTGAGATTATTAATAATATTATCTCTTATTACAGTATTGTGAGTGGTTGAAGCTATTTCTCCATTAAAAGTCAACACCCACCATGGTTGCTCATAAGTAGATTTGAGTGGAAGAGTTTGGTGGGCATCGACCATTGACCAATGAGATTTGCAAATTGTTTTGGTGTATCTAATTAGTAATTACATTGCTTGAGATCATTAATCACAGTCTCACATAACCTCATGAGTAGTTCATTACTTTGTATTATTTTATTTTAATATAAATTGAATATTCAAAGTTTTTTCTACTGTGATGTTGTTTTATCTCACATTCTTTTTACCAATAGCATTCATTTCTCCTGTAATTTTTCTTTTAACTTTTTACATTTTTAAGCTAATGAGGTTAATATTGTATTATTATTTTGTATTAAAATGCTTAATTCATTAGTTTTATTAATGAACATAGAAAAGAGTTGATGGAGAAGGAGAAAATTTGAAAATGTTTTATTGGAAAAGTTTGGATCTAAAATTTCTTCTACATCTTTTTATCGTATCATTTAAGAAAACTTAATCAATATTATCCTCTAACAAAACTCTCTTAACCAACAAGAAACAAAAAAGGAATATTAAATTTCAAATTTAAGAAGGGAGTTAGATATTGTTACGTGTTATATTTTAATCGTACTAATAATGAAAGTTAAATAAGCATCATAGTGATGCATGCTTAGGCTACACTTAAACAATTTCAAAACATAAATGTGACTTTATTTCAAATTGGTTGTGACTGACTATCAGGAAAAATTCAACAAAAGGCAAAACCTTTTTAATTAAAATTTTTGAAAACTACTTAAATATTTTTTTTTCAAAGTCAAAGTTTTTTTTTTAACAAAATTATCCATCTAGTTGCACTAATTTCAATCCTAACCTAAAATATTAAGGATTAGTTCGATTCACATACTAATTTCCAATTTTCATCACATAATTCTGTCTGATTCACATACTAATTTCCAGTTTTCATCACATAATTCTGTCTAATGCTAATATTTAAGGATTAGTTCCCTTTACAAATATGAAACAGTTGAAAGAAACATTAAAAGATTAGTTCCCTCTATATGCTACTTTCTAGTTTCCATCATGTAATTTTATCCAATGCTTATATTAAATTCTAAAATAAAGTGTGGTTAAAGCGTGAGAATAAGTCACATGTGCAGACACTTGTAGCGTTCAATAAGTAATACCAAAACAACTATCTTTAAACAATCGGGAATAATGCAACCGTTGCAATACCAAGAACACCGCTATTTTGTCCTTAGTCTAGACCTCTATAAATACTTGTTTTAGGGTTTGTGAAAGAGAATCGATGAATTGAATGGAATTTTCTTATTTACTCTTTTGAGTGTGAGTTCTTGGATTAGAACTGGGTATCCGCTGCGTCAGCCGATTAGACTGTTCCAGTAGCCAACAATAGTAACTGTATGCTTAAGAATACCTCCATGCATGATGATTGGTCAATAAACCATTGGAATATAAGTTAAAATCTCAGTTAAAATCTATGCCACAACTACAAATACAAATCCCAGCCGAAACGAGTTGGTTGGCTACAACTTTAAGCAGAGCCTCCGTTTTTGGAGGCACAATCTGATAGCCACTAATATGGGTTGGGTGTGTGGTTGTTTTCCATTTCTTACAGGTACTCTGAGTTCTTGTATGAGGATAATTATTTTCGGAGGTCAGGGCACCATTTTTTATGATGTATTCGAATGCACTAGTCATCAAGCCACCCTTGCATCCACGGCCCCCCATGTCACAATCCACGAGTTGTTTTGTGGACAAGGAAACCAAGCGACTTGTGCTAAGCTTAAAGACCCTCCACAACTCCTACCACAAAAAGAAGCCCACAGGAATCTATACACATAAAACAGAATCAACTGAGGATGCATGAGAAAAATTAAAAAAAAAATTTCATGAGATGTAATACATTGTATTAAACATATCAATTATATATTATGTCGAATATCTATAATTAATGTTTGGTTGAATACCCTATTTAGTCACTCTATTATAGTCAATATGCCCTTTTAGTCCCCTGTTATAATTTGTCCGCTGTCATTCCCTCCATTTTCAAAACTTGTCCGATGTGTGCAGATCACTTCTAAAATAATAATAAAAAAAGTATTGAGTATGTGAATACAGAGGATTGACAGCTAGCAGAACCAGCAACAATATTAAGGTGATGCTCAATTCACCTTACAAAATTTAAAAATTTAATTTTTTTTAAAATTTGTATTAATTCAAATTTAAAATTATAATAATTAATATTTTAAAAAATATAAAATATAGAAAAGCAACTGGCACTACAAAATTGGGGTTGAATTCTATAGATTTTCATAGAATTTTGCATGATAATTTTCATATAATTTTGCAAGACAAAAGCGCAGGGATTTTTTTTTTTGTGAAATTTGATAATTTTTTAAAAAATCTCATGTATTTTCATAAAATTGCAATTTGTAAAGATTTTTAGAGTGATAATCATATAAATTTGAAAAAGAATATTTGAAAAGCATAATTGATTCAGATAATTGATTAAATAAATAGAATTTATTGGATAACCTTGTGTTGCAAATTTTATTATTATACATTAATAACTTAATATATGAATCTAATAAAATGATAAGAGAATATAATATTTGAATAAAAATAAATTAAAACATATTAAAAAACAAATTAAGCATCACTATCCATGAAATTAAAAAAAATTATAATTGAGTCTGCGCCCCTTTCTTATGGAACTCTTTAGCTGGTTAGTCTACATCAACTAGTCTTTGATCAATTGAGTCTGCACTACACTATACAAAGGACAATATTGAAAAGACAAGCCAATGTAACTAACCACATTGACTTGATATATACACTACCTGCTCCGATCTGACTATAACAACTTGCTGCAAAGAGGAATCAATAAAAAAAAAAGAGAGCAATCAATCAATGCAAACATTGTTTACTTTCAATATTGAGTCATTGACAATGATTTACACCAAGTAATATTCATGCGTATATAATGTCATGATGGTCACTGATTTGGTCATATAAATTCTTTTTGAAATATTGGTTTTGAAAACAAATATATATATATGGCTAAACATCATCTGCGGACGTTCGTAGAGCGTCCGCAGATGATGTACAGTAACTTTAATAGGATTAAACGACCGTGATTGATTCAGTTACTGTGCTTTTACTGTTTGGCTCATCCTAAATCTTCAAGCAGATGATGTACAGTAACTTTAATAGGATTGCAACATCTCACTGAAGAGTCTCTTACTGTTTGGCTCATCCTAAATCTTCAAGCAGGATCTCTTATATAGACGCACCGACGTCTACAAAGTTACCTCTTTTAGAATTCTCCGCGGCTTCCTAACTTGGACACCTTCCAAAGTTAGATGTTGCAACACCCAATTGCAACATGGTCCACCTTACTGAACATGACTGAGTTCTAGCCAGATGCACCCGAATCTGCGACCTTCAACCTCCCGGTTCCTTCAGTCCGTCTCGTAGGAGTTGACTCGACCCGAGCTCCTCCTGCCTGCAGCTGCTTCCTTCCTCAAGTCACTTCAGAAGGTCTCCCTCTCCCGAGGGACGTGCCCACCAAGGCACACATGACCATCTCACCAAAGATAGCCACCGAAGATCTCCCGATCTTCTTTCCAAACTTGGCCTAAGTTTGGTCTTCCAAAATAATCTTCTTTTGGCACATGAAATATTGTTACTAAACTTGATCTCATCTTCATCCAAGTTTAGCCTTCAATATCTTCAAGCATGATCTCCAATCATCCATGCTTGGATCTCCAAATCTCTAACATATCTTATGCAATCTTCAATCAATCTCCTCATATGATTATTCTCCATGAATAGTTCCGTCCATAGATAGCTCTTAGATCTTTCTTCAATTAATGATGCTAAATATGGTCTTGATAATCTCTTTGGCATGTCTTTACCTTATTTAGTTTGCTTTTTCAAATAGCTTCACACCAAACTAAACCTTGTGTCTTCTAATAGCTTCAAACAATCTTCATGATCTTGAATTCTTGCCAATGATAGAATATTCCTCTCTATTCAAATAGATCTTTCTAAAAAGGAGTTCTATCAAAGATATGAATTGTCATCCCGGATCTTACCAAGGATAGACAATCATATCTAAAATAAAACTTACCTTTCTTGAAAAGATCCTAGTCTTAATGCACTTTCCAAAAATAGTATATCATCACGTGATTGTGTTGAGAGGAATATCTACTAAATAAAATCTCCACCTTTATCTTCATCACATATCATGAACTCATCTTTTGCCACATCATCATCTTAGTCACATTTTTTTTTGATGAGTCATTTCTAGCCACGTCATCATTCTCATGCCATATCATCTTTTGGCTTGTCATATAATGTCAATCCACGTCATCAGACTTAACACAAATAATAAATAAATAGTAAATAAAAGGTTGGGAGAAACAATTCTAATCAACTGAGTTTCTCTTTAGCATGAATTAGGAAGATAGCTTTATTCACATTAGTTGCAAATGATGAGTACATCTATTGATACTAAGGGGTCTTTTTAATAAAATTTAATTTATCTAAGTTTTTTTTTAAATAAATGGATATAAGACTCTCGACCTTTTTCTGTAAAGTATGATTTATCTATTTTTTAATGTATAAATTTTTTTTTTTATGGATTCAGTATAATTGTTGTTTTTGGATTTATTTTTTTAAAAAAATTCCTCGAAAAGTTGGCAATATAGATGCCACACAAATGGCTAAATTTATTATTTGGGTGTGCATCAAGGTCTGGAAATCAGAACCAGGTTGTTCTTATTCTAATATAATGCTTGTTTGTAATTGATTTTGTTTGGAATGAGCACGGGTGTATATGAATGCCGGATATAGAACAGGCACCTGTTATTATTAATTAAAAAAAACAAATAAAAATTTTTGTAGCACACTCATGAATGACTGAGTTCTTGCTGTGTCAGGTGTTTTTTATCATGTGTGGCATTAGAAAAGTTTATTAGTGATGACCTAGTGTCATGGCTTGACATAAGGAGGTAGTTCTCATTTTTTAGCTCAATAAATGTAGTATTTTTTTAGATTGGTTTATTATTTTCATTTTGTACCGCTTTTGTTGATAATGTATGCGTAGTATAATTTATGTTCATAACTCATATAATGTAAAAAAGTTATAAGTATTTGTTAGGCTTTACCTATATTTTTGACACATGCTTATGAAGCCATTTCGTAAAAAATAATAAAAAATAAGCGCAATCAATTGGCATCCCAACATTGGTTATTCCTTCCGTCTGTTTGTCATCGGTATAAGCACTGTCCATATATGGTCTCTATGCGTGTATGATTAATTTTGTTTTCAAAATTTCTTGGACATAATGACTCATTATTGAATAATGAATATACATGCCTAATTCTTAGGCATAATGGGTTTGGTTTGCTTTTGCTTTGTTTCTGTATATGAACATATCCTTGGTGGTGGTACGTATCATTAGCGTGAGTTAGTCAACACAAATAGTCAAATCCAGATTATGAATGGTTTTGTTATATGTTTATTAACTTAAGATAAAGTTTCTAATTTATGAGTAATCTTTGGTCTAGGGCCTGATTTTTACTAGCTCTTGTTTGCTTCCTTGAATTTGTGCAAGCAGGAAAAGGTGATGTGAGAACCACCAAGCCATGCATTTGATTTTGTTCAAAATCTTGAGTAAACCTAACTGATCCTGATTTTGATTAATATTGTATCAGCCTTCACATTAGCAATTTACATTTCTGCATGCATGGGGATGAACCACTAGCATTGCAATAAGAGAAGTTTGTAACCTTGGACTGTTTATTTGCAGGAAGGAGCAGAGGAGGATGTTGAGAACAACAATATAATAATAAAGACATGCCAGATACTTTGTAGGCACAGAAGAAAAAAAGGGCAACATACATGACCAAGTACTAATGAGCTCTACAAATCAGGTTTATCTTTCAACGGTCTATAATTATGTGTGTGTGTGTATATATATGTATATATATATGTTCCTTGTCGACAGTATGAAATTATGAATGCATCAGTGATGATGGAACTAGAGGGTGAGATTGATCCATTGCAGGTAAATTTTCCAAACTCAGACATTAATGACTCTTGGCCACAAATAACATCTGTATTCTATGACTTTAATAATTCAATGCATGCAAAATTTTAGTTAATAATTAAGATCATGATTTAATTAACTAGTGAGGTTGTTTCCTATAAGTTTGCAACATATTGATGGGCATCAGATCGGCCAGAAATTAGTGCCTTGAATTAGTTGTAAGAATAAGAACATATTGAACAACAACAAATAACATCACCATTAATTCTCAACTTGCACAGGTCATTGAAATGGAGCTATGTAAACAATCTGTTAAAAGATATTTTTCAACACTTGAGATCCAATTAAGGAAATATTCCTTGACAATCAACATTTGAACTATTCATGGTGCCGGCAGGACAAGGTATTGCAGTATCTGAATGTTCATTTATGTTAAGAAGAAGAACACAAGTACAAACATAGAGGACACGTGACTTGTGCAGAAGACACAGACATGAGTTTTTATATTTTTTTTTAATTTAAATAGAATTGAGGTTCTAAGTGAATCTCAGATAGTTAGCTATCATCCAACAATATTAGACAGGTCCCCACATAAGATATCAGATTGATTTAGCTCCAAGTCGAGTCAATTTCCACTAATTCCAGAGCTCAAGGATCATGGGAACATATGAGCCTTGCTTTTGTAACCAAGACCTATAAAAATCGTCTGTCTTTATTATGGTAAAGGAGGAATGGTGGTCTACAGGTCAGCACAATGCAGTTAGGTTCCTGCTCCTGAATTACCAATGCTTTTATTTTTTTAAGATTGCAAGGGAAGAGCTTAGACAGTAAGAAGTTTTAACCATTCTTCTGATGTAAGAGATGATCATCAATTAGTCCATATATATATATATATATTTATATATTGATGTTTTCGACAGTTATGAAGATTGGGGAGTAGACAAACTTATTGTGTGGGATTCATGGAAGCAGGCAGAGCAGTAGTGATTGAGCTGGCCATCATTCAGATGTATGCAGGTTTGGTAACTTGGTCCTTATTAAAGCCATCATGGAAATAATCAATCTTAATCCTATGGTTAGTTTCTGTCTAATGAAACAAGAAGAGCTGATGCATGTAAATGAGTAGCAGAACTTGTTCATGAACGGTAGTAGTTGTGATTAAGTAGTTGTTGCTTAGAAGGAAACATCCCACTGATTTTGTGTGGTTGTTGCAGTAGTAAGAGCTACAAAACTTAAGATCCAAGACAAACTGGAGCTACAAGAGTATATTTCTATTAGTTTAATATTCTTATAATTAACTTATTTGTACAAGTTTCTTTCAAATTAATGCAGGCTCAATTATTATTCAAATAAAATCTTATAAATGTTGAAAGGGAGAAAATATTGGCTGGTTTGAGAATCAAGAAGCTGATCCTTTTACATACTTTAAATTTAATTTGTTTCACTTTCAATTTATTAACTGTTTATCACCTCAAATCTTCAATCTTAACACTTGATCTAATCTTATGTTTTGACAAAAATAAGCACTACTTGAATACCATTATTTTGATCAAACAGTGGTTTTTTTTGGGTGAGATTTATACCTTAAAAAATATTTTTATTGTTAAGCATTCCAATATTAATTAAACTATCTAATTAATCTTTTTGCAAAAACATTTATATGCCATGAAAACTTTATTAAAAAAAAATTCTAAATATTTATAACTTTAGAAAAGTGAACGAGAAATCACAAGTGGTGACTTGTTATACTCTGTGCTTAAAAGAAAGTGAGCATGGCCATAGAGATCATCATCATCATCATCATCATTTTATCAAAAGAGTTGGTGTGATCCGGTAGCAACTGTGAGACCATGCAATCCATCGCCTGTGGGACCATTGTTTTATGTTATGTGATCGAGCTCAAGTTTGCATTTCTTGTTATCATAATATTCATTGCTTATTTATATGCACCTCTTAATTAATGAGTCACTGATCAAGAAGTCACAATAAAAGTAGTGC